>NC_136346.1:529206-538480 GCF_964198595.1 Lampetra fluviatilis | reverse complement strand
TGACGTCATCAGTGTGGGTGACGTAGAGAAGGTGACGTCATCAGTGTAGGTGACATAGGCCCCTCACCGCCGCTGCGACAGATCAGTGGCACAGTGACTGCGGTGGTGGTGGAGGTGGTGGAGGTGGAGCTGGTGCTCCAGGCGGTGGCCAGCAGCTGCCCCGTGGCCTCCACGCTGCCCTGGGGGCCCACAAAGTCGTCGGCCTGCACGCGGTTCAAGTTGCCGCACAGACCTGGGGGTGGGGGGGGGGTGGTGGGGTGGGAGTGGTGGGGGTGGGGGGTGGGGGGGGGGTGGTGGGGTGGGGGTGGGGGTGGGGGGGGGTGGGGGTGGGGGGTGGTGGGGGTGGTGGGGTGGGAGTGGTGGGGGTGGGGGTGGTGGGGGTGGTGGGGTGGGGTGGGGGGGGGTGGGGGTGATGGATGGTGGGGGGTGGTGGGGGGGGTGGTGGAGTTGTGGTGGGGGTGGTGGGGGTGGTGGGGGGGTGGGGTGGTGGGGGGGTGGTGGGGGGTATTGGGGGGTGAGGGGTGGTGGCGGGGTGGTGGGGGGGGGGCAGCACAGAGGAAGCCCTCGGTCACCTCACCACCCTGTGACCTCACCAGGCCCGTGATGACTTCACCGTCACCGTGACCTCAATATGCACCGGGAGACACCGGGGTCGACTTTGGGAGACATTGGGACCCGTTTGGAGACACGAGGAGAGATACGGAGACATGCAGAGAGACACGGGGGTACATGGGGAGATCCGTGTGTGTGTGTGTCACGGGCTAGAGTCCTCAGAGATACACACACAGAGACACACACACAGAGACACACACACAGAGACACACACACACAGAGACACACACAAACAGACACACACACAGAGACACACACACAGAGACACACACACAGACACACACACAGAGACACACACACACAGACACACATACACACAGACACACACAGACACACACAGAGACACAGAAACACAGACACACACACACACAGACACACAGATACACAGACACACACATACACAGACACACACACAGACACACACACACACACAGAGACACACACAGACACACACACAAACACACACAGACATACACACAGACACACACACAGACAAACACACAGACAAACACAAACACACACAGACACACAGACACACACACAGACATACACAAGGACACACACACAAATACACACAGACACACACACACACAAATACACACACACACAGACACACACAGAGACACACACACACACAGCGGGCTGGAGACGCCTTACCCTTGAGCTGGCCCTGCATGGCTCCCTGCACCGTGACGTACACGTGCATTCCCGCCTGGAACTGCACTTGCACCTGCAAGCCCAGGGTGGCGCTAAGGAGCTGAAGGGAGCCACCACTCTGCACGTACAGGGTGAGCACATCTGGGGGAGGGTGAGGACACACAGGCAAAGGTCACCCAGGTAGCCTTCGACAGACTGTTAGGGGCAAGGGCTGTTAGTGAGCAGCAGCAGCAGCAGCGACTCACTCAGCCACTCACTCAGCCACTCAGCTACCCACTCACTCACCCACTCACTCAGCCACTCACTAACCCACCCACTCAGTCACTCACCCACTCACTCACTTACTCACCCATTCACTCACCCACTCACCCACGCACCCATTTACTCACTCACTCAGCCGCTCCACTAACTCACTCACCCACTCACTCACCCACCAACTCACTCAGCCACCCATTTACTCACTCAGCCGCCCACCAACTCACTCACCCACTCACTCACCCACTCACTCAGCCACCTGCACCTAGCATCGCACAGTAGGGGGTACAACTGGTAGTGCATCTGTAGTGGTGATACGTGCTGGCAGGGAGGATCGTGAGACAGCGCGTGGCGGGTGCCCACATCGCGGTCCGCATAGGCCCCGCCCCCTGGAGCGGAGGGCTATGTAAGGTGATGCGCGGGGGCACTCGGGGAGTTGGTAACCGGCGAAGACAGAAGACGGAGGAAGAGATAGGCCCTGGGACCCCTAGCCCCGCTGCCCTCGTAAGGGCCGGGGCTCTGTGAGGCTCAGAGGCGAGGCCTTGGGATTCACGGTCCGACGCCCTTGTAAGGGCCGGGCTGTGTAACTCAGTGGTCGAGACCCGTGGCCTGGCAAGGCGGGTCTGATAGCTCCCCGTGGGGAGAGCGTAGCCGGAGAGCCTGAGTCGAGGCAGAGTTAGGCACGCGTACCCTACGGGAGAGACGGAGTGCGTGGCCGAGTCAGGCACGCGTAACATAGGCGTTATCTCGGTTGTGCCTGTTACTGTGCAGCCATTGTGAATATGCCCCGTCAACTCGTCTCCCGCCATTATTGAAGATATTACACATCTACCGGTCATCTCAGTCAGTCAAACCCATGGCACCTGCTGGGTCTGGTCCCGTGACTTCCTGCACCTAGCCTGGCACAGGCGCCGTGTACTGGTGTATTGGTCAGAAAGGATGAATTTAAAAAAGAGGGTTCGGAGTTGGTTTTGACTACCGGAATGGTACGGCAGAGGCAGGCTGCGATCTCCCATGAAGACGCGGCCATCGGATCCAATCTCCAGCACCACCTGAGATGATGGGGGGGCATGGGGGGAGAGATGGGGGGGGGGAATGGGGGAGAGAGATGGGGGGTGGGGGAGAGATGGGGGGGGGGGGAGATGGGGGAGAGAGATGGGGGGGGAGAGATGGGGGGGAGAGATGGGGGGGAGATATGGGGGGGAGAGATGGGGGAGAGAGATGGGGGGAGAGATGGGGGAGAGATGGGGAGAGAGATTGGGGGGGAGAGATGGGGGGGGGGGGAGAGATGGGGGAGAGATGAGGGAGAGAGATGGGGGAGAGAGATGGGGGGGGGGGAGAGATGGGGGAGAGATGGGGAGATAGATGGGGGGGGAGAGATGGGGGGGGGGGAGAGATGGGGGAGAGATGGGGGGAGAGAGATGGGGGAGAGAGATGGGGGAGAGAGATGGGGGGGAGAGATGGGGGGGAGAGAGATGGGGGGGGAGAGATGGGGGGGGGGAGAGATGGGGGGGAGAGATGGGGGAGAGAGATGGGGGGGAGAGATGGGGGGGAGAGATGGGAGGGAGAGATGGGGGGGAGAGATGGGGGAGAGAGATGGGGGAGAGAGATGGGGGAGAGAGATGGGGGAGAGAGATGAGGGGGGGGGGAGAGATGGGGGGAGGGAGAGATGAGGGGGGGGGGATGGGGGAGAGAGATCGGGGAGAGAGATGAGGGGGGGGGAGAGATGGGGGAGAGAGATGGGGGAGAGAGAGATGGTATAATCTCCACCACCACAATCATCGTCTGCACCGTCACCACCACCATCACCACTATCACCACCATCACCACCATCACCACTATCACCACCACCATCACCACTATCACCACCACCATCACCACCCTCACCACCATCACCACCACCATCACCACCATCACCACCATCACCACTATCACCACCACCATCACCACCACCATCACCACCACCATCACCACCCTCGTGAACGCCGTGGCGATGGGTTACCTGGCTGGATTCGAGGGTCAGGCCGGTTGGACATGGCAGGGCAGACTCACAGGGACCCATAGAGACCAGCAGACTCCAGTTGTCCGTCTGTGTCACAACAACATCAACAACATCAACATCATCAACATCATCATCAACATCATCATCAACATCATCACCAACATCATCATCATCAACTTCATCATCAATATAATCATCACCATCACCATCAGCAACATCATCAACATAATCACCATCATCACCATCAACATCATCAACATCATCATCAACATCATCAACATCATCACCATCAACATCATCATCAACTTCATCATCAATATAATCATCATCATCACCATCAGCAACATCAACAACATCATCAACATCATCACCATCATCACCATCATCATCAACAACATCATCATCAACATCATCAACATCATCACCATCAACATCATCATCAACTTCATCATCAATATAATCATCATCATCACCATCAGCAACATCAACAACATCATCAACATCATCACCATCATCATCAACAACATCATCATCAACATCATCATCAACATCATCAACATCATCAACATCATCAACATCATCATCAACATCATCAACATTATCACCATCAACATCATCATCAACTACATCATCAATATAATCATCACCATCAGCAACATCATCACCATCATCACCATCAACATCATCAACTTCATCATCAACATCATCAACTTCACCATTAACATCATCATCATCAACATCATCAACATCATCAACACCAACAACATCATCATCATCAACATTATCATCATCACCATCATCAACATCATCAACATCATCACCAACATTATCATCATCACCATCATCAACATCATCAACATCATAAATATCATCATCAACATCATCAACATCATCATCATCATCATCAGCAACATCATCAACATCATCAACATCATAATCAACATCATCAACATCATCAACTTCACCATTAACATCAACATCATCAACATCATCAACAACATCAACAACATCACCAACATCAACATCATCACCATCATCACCATCATCACCATCAACATCATCATCAACATCCATCTCAATCCATATCTCTCTCTCTGCATTTCCTGCGGTGCCAGGGAGGATCTGCCCCACCGGTACTCACACTTCCAGCGGCTCAAACCGATGTTCCGCCTTTTGTGGGACATCATCTGCAAACTGGGGGGTGCCCTTCTACAACAGCAGCAGCTTCGTATATGGGCTGGTGCCTTACCTGGCTAACAAGCGCCGTGACCTCGCCAACTTCGCCTGTGCTCAGGCGAAGATGGCGGTGTTACAGAACGAGTTAAAAGATGCTGGAGGGTGACACTGACGGCTGCTCTGTGATGATTCCAGTGTTCAGAGGCCTGCTCAAGGCGCGGCTCCGGCTGGAGCACGCCATGTACCACACACATGCCGGTGATGTGCACGACTTCTTCGAACGCTGGGGAGCCGGACAAGCCACTTTCTGCAGCAGCGTGGACGGCACCCTCCTCGTGGTGTTCACCTTCTGAAGCGCTCGCTCGTCACTGTGGCGTGCGCGATGACACCACAACCACGTGACTTTTTCTTTTGTGTTGCGTGCGGTGCTTTCAGCACCAGAGGTGTGGACTCGAGTCATGTGACTTGGACTCGAGTCAGACTCGAGTCATGAATTTGATGACTTGCGACTCGACTTGGACTTGCATAACAATGACTTTGTCCCACCTATGAGATGTGGACTCGAGTCATGTGACTTGGACTCGAGTCAGACTCGAGTCATGAATTTGATGACTTGCGACTCGACTTGGACTTGCATAACAATGACTTTGTCCCACCTCTGTTCAGCACCACAGCACGTGGATTTGTAACGATATGTATCGTTTGTTTTCTTTCGTTTGCTGGTGACTGTATTTCATATTGAAATCGCCTTCGGTGCTTTTGCTGCTGGCGGCAATAAAAGTTGTTTAAAAGTCAAAAAGTCTCTATCACTATCTCACTATCTCTCTATCTATCTCACTATCTTTCTATCTCACTATCTCTCTATCACTATCTCGAACTCTCTCTCACTCTCTCACCGCCGCGAGCAGGAAGCTGCCCTCGCTGTGGAAGACGAACTCGGCCGAGTCGAAGGTCTCCACGTGGCCGCTGCCTCGCAGGGCGCACTGCGGCCTGCGGGGCGACTCCCGGCACTCCCATTGGCCGCCGTTGCACGTGCTGAGGGACCAATCACGGCGAAGACAGTCACATTCACTTTTCTGTGTGGGTCTCTCTGTGTGGGTGTGTGTGTCTGTGTGTTTCTGTGTGGTTCTGTGTGTCTGTGTGTGTGTATCTGTCTGTGTGTGTCTGTGTGTGTGTGTGTCTGTGTGTGTGTGTCTGTGTGTCTCTGTGTGGTTCTGTGTGTCTGTGTGTGTGTCTCTGTCTGTGTGTGTCTGTGTGTGTGTGTGTCTGTGTGTCTCTGTGTGGTTCTGTGTGTCTGTGTGTGTGTCTCTGTCTGTGTGTGTCTGTGTGTGTGTGTGTCTGTGTATGTGTGTCTGTGTGTCTCTGTGTGGTTCTGTGTGTCTGTGTGTGTGTCTCTGTCTGTGTGTGTCTGTGTGTGTGTGTGTCTGTGTGTGTGTGTCTGTGTGTCTCTGTGTGGTTCTGTGTGTCTGTGTGTGTGTCTCTGTCTGTGTGTGTCTGTGTGTGTGTGTGTCCGTGTGTGTGTGTCTGTGTGTCTCTGTGTGGTTCTGTGTGTCTGTGTGTGTGTCTCTGTCTGTGTGTGTGGGTCTCTGTGTGTGTGTCTGTGTGTGTGTCTCTGTCTGTGTGTGTCTGTGTGTGTGTCTCTGTGTGGTTCTGTGTGTCTGTGTGTGTCTGTCTGTGTGTGTGTCTCTGTCTGTGTGTGTGTCTGTGTGTGTCTCTGTGTGTGTGTGTCTCTGTGTGTGTGTGTCTGTGTGTGTGTGAGTCTCTGTGTGTGTGAGTCTCTGTGTGTGTGAGTCTCTCTATCACTTTGTGTGTGTCTCTGTGTGGTTCTGTATGTGTGTGTCTGTGTGTGTGTGTGTGTGTCTCTGTCTGTGTGTGTGTCTGTGTGGATCTCTGTGTGTGTCTCTGTCTGTGTGTGTGTGTCTGTGTGTGTGTCTGTGTGTGTGTCTGTGTGTGTGTCTGTGTGTGTCTCTGTGTGTGTGTCTCTGTCTGTGTGTGTGTGTGTCTGTGTGTGTGCGAGTCTCTGTGTGTGTGAGTCTCTGTGTGTGCGAGTCTCTCTATCACTGTGTGTGTCTCTGTGTGGTTCTGTATGTGTGTATGTCTGTGTGTGTGTGTGTCTCTGTCTGTGTGTGTGTCTGTGTGTGTCTGTGTGTGTGTCTGTGTGTGTGTCTGTGTGTGTGTCTGTGTGTGTCTCTGTCTGTGTGTGTGTCTGTGTGGATCTCTGTGTGTGTCTCTGTCTGTGTGTGTGTGTGTGTGATCTCCCGGCACTCCCATTGACCAATCACGACGCGGCCAGTCACATTCACTTTCCTGTCTGTGTCTCTCTGTGTGGGTCTCTGTGTGTGTGTGTCTCTGTCTGTGTGTGTGTGTCTGTATGTGTGTCTCTGTGTGTGTGTCTGTGCGTCTCTGTCTGTGTGTGTGTCTCTGTCTGTCTGTGTGTGTGTCTCTGTCTGTGTGTGTCTCTGTATTTGTGTGAGTCTCTGTGTGTGTGTCTCTGTGTCTGTGTCTCTCTCTGTGTGTGTCTGTGTGTGTGCGTCTCTGTCTGTCTGTGTGTGTGTGTGTCTGCGTGTCTCTGTGTGTGTCTCTGTCTGTGTGTGTGTGTGTGTCTCTGTGTCTCGGTCTGTGTGTGTGTGTCTGTGTCTCTGTCTTAATGTGTGTGTCTCTGTATTTGCGTGAGTCTCTGTGTGTGTGAGTCTCTGTGTGTGATTCCGAGTGTGGGTGGCAACACACAGTGCTGGTTTACAGGCGGTGTGTGTCTCTGTCTGTGTGTGTCTCTCTGTGTGTCTCTGTGTGTGTCTGTGTCTCTCTGTGTGTGTCTATCTGTGTGTCTCTGTGTGTGTCTGTGTTTCTCTGTGTGTATCTCTGTGTCTGTCTGTGTCTCTCTGTGTGTGTCTCTGTGTGTGCCTGTGTGTGTGTCTCTGTGTGTGTCTCTGTGTGTGTCTGTGTTTCTCTGTGTGTATCTCTGTGTGTCTCTGTGTGTCTCTGTGTGTCTCTGTGTGTCTCTGTGTGTCTCTGTGTGTGTCTATGTAGGTGTCGTGTATCGCACCATCCATGTGGCAACCACGCAAACCAGATGTACTTGAACTGATTTACATAGACAGAAAGACACACACAGAGACACACGGAGATACAGAGACAGAGAAACACATACAGAGAGAGAGACACACACAGAGAGAGACACACACAGAGAAATACACACACAGACACACACACACACAGACAGCGACACACACAGAGACAAACACAGAGACACACACACACAGAGACACACACAGATACACACACACAAAGAGACACACAGACAGACACACACAGAGACACACACACACAGACACACACAGACACACACACACAGACACACACACAGAGACACACAGACAGACACACAGAGACACACAGAAAGACACACACAAAGACACACGCAGACACACACAGACAGACACACAGACACACACACACAGAGACACACAGACAGACACACAGAGACACACAGAAAGACACACACAAAGACACACACAGACACACACAGACAGACACACAGACACACACAGACAGACACACAGACACACACACACAGAGACACACAGACAGACACACAGAGACACACAGAAAGACACACACAAAGACACACACAGACACACACAGACAGACACACAGACACACACACACAGAGACACACAGACAGACACACAGAGACACAAAGAAAGACACACACAAAGACACACACAGACACACACAGACAGACACACAGACACACACACACAGAGACACACAGACAGACACACAGAGACACACAGAAAGACACACACAAAGACACACACAGACACACACAGACAGACACACAGACACACACACACAGAGACACACAGACAGACACACAGAGACACACAGAAAGACACACACAAAGACACACACAGACACACACAGACAGACACACAGACACACACACACAGAGACACACATTAACGCAGACTCACCACGTTCCGAGGGTGTCACGTGCCGTGTCTCCGTCTGCGTAGAGTTTCCCCGCTTGGAAGCAGCTGCACAAAGCCCTGGGCAGGCACTTGCGGGAGCCAGGCTCGTTACTACGAACACTGCCTACAGACACAGCCATTTAGTAGTGTGTAGTGTAGTGTATAGTGTAGTGTAGTAGTGTATAGTGTAGTGTATAGTGTAGTATATAGTGTAGTGTATATTAGTGTAGTGTATAGTGTAGTGTATAGTGTAGTGTATAGTAGTGTAGTGTATAGTGTAGTGTATAGTGTAGTGTATAGTGTAGTGTATAGTAGTGTAGTGTATAGTGTAGTGTATAGTGTAGTGTATAGTGCAGTGTATAGTGTAGTGTATAGTGTAGTGTAGTAGTGTATAGTGTAGTGTATAGTGTAGTATATAATGTAGTGTATAGTGTAGTGTATAGTATAATGTATAGTAGTGTATAGTGTAGTGTAGTGTATAGTGTAGTGTATAGTGTAGTGTATAGTGTAGTGTATTGTGTAGTGTATAGTGTAGTGGTTCGGCTTTCGCGAACAATGTAGAGGTTCTATAAGGTTAGATCACGTGAATGTACAACCTTTT
>NC_136346.1:486706-524206 GCF_964198595.1 Lampetra fluviatilis | reverse complement strand
ACACTACACTACTACACTATACACTACACTATACACTACACTACACTATGCACTACACTATACACTACACTATACACTATACACTACACTACACACTACATTACACACTATACTACACTATACACTACACTACAATACACTACACTATACACTACACTATACACTACACACTACACACTACACTACACTATACACGACACTACTACACTATACACTATACACTACAAACTACACTATACACTACACTATACACTACACTACTACACTATACACTATACACTACACTACACTATACACTACACTACTACACTATACACTACACTATACACTACTATACACTACACTATACACTACACTATACACTACACTATACACTACACTACACTATACACTACACTATACACTACACTACACACTACACTACACACTACACTATACACGACACTACTACACTATACACTACACTACACTATACACTACACTACTACACTATACACTACACTATACACTACACTATACACTACACTATACACTACACTACACACTACACTATACACGACACTACTACACTATACACTACACACTACACTACACTATACACTACACTACTACACTATACACTACACTATACACTACACTATACACTACTATACACTACACTATACACTACACTATACACTACACTATACACTACACTACACACTACACTACACACTACACTATACACGACACTACTACACTATACACTACACACTACACTACACTATACACTACACTATACACTACACTATACACTACACTACTACACTATACACTACACTATACACTACACTATACACTACACTATACACTACACTACACTATACACTACACTACTACACTATACGCTACACTATACACTACACTGCACACTACACTACACACTACACTATACACTACACACTATACACTACACTATACACTATACACTACACACTATACACTACACTATACACTACACACTATACACTACACTACACACTACACTACACACTACACTATACACTACACTATACACTACACACTATACACTACACTATACACTACACACTATACACTACACTATACACTACACACTACACACTATACACTACACACTATACACTACACTATACACTACACTATACACTACACACTATACACTACACACTACACTACACACTACACTATACATTACACTACTACACTATACACTACACACTATACACTACACTATACACTACACACTATACACTACACTATACACTACACACTATACACTACACACTACACTATACACTACACTACTACACTATACACTATACACTACACACTACACTACACACTACACTATACATTACACTACACACTACACTATACACTACACTATACACTACACACTACACACTACACTATACATTACACTACTACACTATACACTACACACTACACACTATACACTACACTATACACACTACACTATACACTACACACTACACTATACACTACACACTACACTATACACTACACACTACACTATACACTACACACTACACTATACACTACACACTATACACTACACACTACACTACACACTATACACTACACTATACACTACACACTATACACTACACTATACACTACACACTATACACTACACACTACACTATACACTACACTACTACACTATACACTATACACTACACACTACACTACACACTACACTATACATTACACTACACACTACACTATACACTACACTATACACTACACACTACACACTACACTATACATTACACTACTACACTATACACTACACACTACACACTATACACTACACTATACACACTACACTATACACTACACACTACACTATACACTACACACTACACTATACACTACACACTACACTATACACTACACACTACACTATACACTACACACTATACACTACACACTACACTACACACTATACACTACACTATACACTACACACTATACACTACACTATACACTACACACTATACACTACACACTACACTATACACTACACTACTACACTATACACTATACACTACACACTACACTACACACTACACTATACACTACACTACTACACTATACACTACACTATACACTACACTACTACACTATACACTACACACTACACTACTACACTATACACTACTACACACTACACTATACACTACACTATACATTACACTACTATACACTATACACTACACTACTACACTACACTATACACTACACTATACACTACACTACTACACTATACACTACACTATACACTACACTACACTATGCACTACACTATACACTACACTATACACTATACACTACACTACACACTACATTACACACTATACTACACTATACACTACACTACAATACACTACACTATACACTACACTATACACTACACACTACACTACACTATACACGACACTACTACACTATACACTATACACTACACACTACACTATACACTACACTATACACTACACTACTACACTATACACTATACACTACACTACACTATACACTACACTACTACACTATACACTACACTATACACTACTATACACTACACTATACACTACACTATACACTACACTATACACTACACTACACTATACACTACACTATACACTACACTACACACTACACTACACACTACACTATACACGACACTACTACACTATACACTACACTACACTATACACTACACTACTACACTATACACTACACTATACACTACACTATACACTACACTATACACTACACTACACACTACACTATACACGACACTACTACACTATACACTACACACTACACTACACTATACACTACACTACTACACTATACACTACACTATACACTACACTATACACTACTATACACTACACTATACACTACACTATACACTACACTATACACTACACTACACACTACACTACACACTACACTATACACGACACTACTACACTATACACTGCACACTACACTACACTATACACTACACTATACACTACACTACCACACTATGCACTACACTATACACTACACTATACACTACACTATACACTACTATACACTACACTATACACTACACTACACTATACACTACACTACTACACTATACGCTACACTATACACTACACTGCACACTACACTACACACTACACTATACACTACACACTATACACTACACTATACACTACACACTATACACTACACACTATACACTACACTATACACTACACACTATACACTACACTACACACTACACTACACACTACACTATACACTACACTATACACTACACACTATACACTACACTATACACTACACACTATACACTACACTATACACTACACACTACACACTATACACTACACACTATACACTACACTATACACTACACTATACACTACACACTATACACTACACACTACACTACACACTACACTATACATTACACTACTACACTATACACTACACACTACACACTATACACTACACTATACACTACACACTATACACTACACACTACACTATACACTACACTACTACACTATACACTACACACTATACACTACACTATACACTACACTATACACTACACACTATACACTACACACTACACTACACACTACACTATACATTACACTACTACACTATACACTACACACTACACACTATACACTACACTATACACTACACACTATACACTACACACTACACTATACACTACACTACTACACTATACACTACACACTATACACTACACTATACACTACACTATACACTACACACTATACACTACACACTACACTACACACTACACTATACATTACACTACTACACACTACACTATACACTACACACTATACACTACACACTACACTATACACTACACTACTACACTATACACTACACACTACACTATACACTACACTATACACTACACACTATACACTACACACTACACTACACACTACACTATACATTACACTACTACACTATACACTACACACTACACTATACACTACACTATACACTACACACTATACACTACACTATACACTACACTACTACACTATACACTACACTATACACTACACTACACACTACACTATACACTACACTATACACTACACACTATACACTACACTATACACTACACACTATACACTACACTATACACTACACACTATACACTACACTACTACACTATACACTACACACTACACTATACACTACACTATACACTACACACTATACACTACACACTACACTATACACTACACTACTACACTATACACTACACTACTACACTATACACTACACACTATACACTACACTATACACTACACTATACACTACACACTACTACACTATACACTACACTACTACACTATACACTACACACTACACTGACCGGCGCTGCTGCTGCTGTTGTTGTGACTCCTCCTGCCCAGCAGCCCTCGTCACCGGACCGGGACACAGCAGCAGCAGCAGCCAGGAGAGCCTCCTCTGGGGTGGGGGGGGTGGGAGGGGGTGGAGAGAGTGGGGGGGGGGTAGAGTGGTGGGGGGAGGAGTGGAGGGTTAGAGTGGGGGGGGGGGGTAGAGTGGTGGGGGGGGGGTGGAGGGTTAGATTAGGGTGGAGAGAGTGGGGGGGGGGGTAGGGGGAGGGTGTGGGGGGGGAGGGAGTGGGGGGGATAGAGTGGGGCGGTAGGGGGGGGGAGTGGGGGGAGGGGGTGGAGAGAGTGGGGCGGGGGGTAGAGTGGTGGGGGGGGGGGGTGGAGGGTTAGAGTGGGGTGGAGAGAGTGGGGGGGGGGGGTGTTAGGGTAGGGTGGAGAGAGTGGGGGGGGTAGAGTGGTGGGGGGGGGGGTGGAGGGTTAGATTAGGGTGGAGAGAGTGGGGGGGGGGGGGTAGGGGGAGGGTGTGGGGGGGGAGGGAGTGGGGGGGTTAGAGTGGGGGGGTAGGGGGGGGAGTGGGGGGAGGGGGTGGAGAGAGTGGGGGGGGGGGGTGTTAGAGTAGGGTGGAGAGAGTGGGGGGGGGGTAGAGTGGTGGGGGGGGGGTGGAGGGTTAGATTAGGGTGGAGAGTGTGGGGGGGGTAGGGGGAGGGTGTGGGGGGGAGGGAGTGGGGGGGGGTTAGAGTGGGGGGGTAGGGGGGGGGGAGTGGGGGGAGGGGGTGGAGAGAGTGGGGGGGGGGGTAGAGTGGTGGGGGGGGGGGGTGGAGGGTTAGATTAGGGTGGAGAGTGTGGGGGGGGTAGGGGGAGGGTGTGGGGGGGGAGGGAGTGGGGGGGGTTAGAGTGGGGGGGGTAGGGGGGGGGAGTGGGGGGAGGGGGTGGAGAGAGTGGGGGGGGTAGGGGGAGGGGGTGGGGGGTTGTGGAGGGGGGGGAGGGGGTGGGGGAGAGTGGGGTGGGGGAGAGTGGGGGTGGAGGGTTGGGGGGGGGGGGTAGGGGGAGGGGGTGGGGGGTTGTGGAGGGGGGGGAGGGGGTGGGGGAGAGTGGGGTGGGGGAGAGTGGGGGTGGAGGGTTGGGGGGGGGTAGGGGGAGGGGTAGGGGGTTGTGGAGGGGGGTGAGGGGGTGGGGGCACCTCACCGGTGGTGTTCTCCTGGTGGCCGTCGGCGTCGCCGCAGAGTCCACAGAGTTGACCCTCGTACCTCGAGTCCACCTCCACCTGCACACAACCACCACAACCACCATCACTACAACATCCACCACCACAACCACTACAACATCCACCACAACCACCACCACTACAACATCCACCACCACAACCACCACTACAACCACCACCACAACAACCACCACCACAACCAGTACAACTACTACCACCACCACCACTACAACATCCACCACCACCACCACAACCACCACATGCACACAACCACCACAACCACCACCACTACAACCACCACTACAACCACCACTACAACCACTACAACCACCACCACCACAACCACTACAACCACCTCCACCTGCGCACAACCACCACCACCACTACAACCACCACTACAACTACTACCACCACCACCACCACTACAACAACCACCACCACAACCAACACTACAAGTACTACCACAACCACCACCACAACCACTACAACCACCACCACCACAACCACCACCACTACAACATCCACCTGCACACAACCACCACAACCACCACCACTACAACCACCGAGGTAGTTAACATCTCAGCGCCACTGGGAAACAGAGACACTGCAGACTTCAAATCTACAGCAGAAGGCATCGTCAGGGTGGAGATCGAACCCACGACCTCCTGCACACCGGGCGAGGTAGTTAACATCTCGCCAGGGAGACACAGAAAGAGAGAGAGACATGCGAATTCTAACTATACAGCAGGGTCAGGAGACGAACCCACGACTTCCTGTACACCGGGCGAGGTAGTTAACATATCATCGCCACTGGGAAACAGAGACACTGCAGACTTCAAATCTACAGCAGAAGGCATCGTCAGGGTGGAGATCGAACCCACGACTTCCTGTACACCGGGTGACGTATCTCATGGGACCTCCTTTGCCAGTACCAACATATACTAATAGGGTTTTTCCCCTTTTTTATAGCAACAAAACTGACACCTTTTGCAAGGAAATCATGCTTACATTAACCACAATTCTTGCTGTCAAATGCAAACAAAAAACACAACTCTGATAATGTATGCATTGTTCTTGAAACTGATTGGTCCACACCAGAGACAGCTTTCTTTAGAGCCTAAAGCAAGTATTGTGGTTAATGTAAGCATGCTTCCTTGCAAAAGGTGTCAATTTTGTTGCCAGAAAAAAGGGGAAGACCCCTATTAGTAGATGTTGGTACTGGCAAAGGAGGTCCCATGATGTGGCTGCTCGCCCCGAGCTCTCATTACTCTGATGGTGCGTTGTCTTTGAACTGTGCGCCTTTTGGCGTCATCTGGTCGAACACCATATGAGACTAGGCTCTAAAGAAAGCTGTCTCTGGTGCGGACCAATCAGTTTCAAAGACAATGCATCAATTATCAGAGTATTGTTTTCTGTTTGCATTTGACTGCAAGTATTGTGGCTAATGTGAGCATGATTTCCTTGCAAAAAGTGTCAGTTGTGTTGCCAGAAAAAATGGGAAAAACCCTGTTAGTAGCGGGCGAGGTAGTGAACGTGTCGTGATCCAGGAGGGGGCTGGTGACCGCTCACCTTGACGAGGTCGTGACCCCACAGCACGCTGAGACCCAGGACCCGAGCGGACACGCGGATGTAGGGGCCGAAGGATGTCACCACCAGACCAGGGCTCACGAACGGCAATGTCACCCTGCATCGTGGGGGAGATGCGGCCGTGGGTGAATGGGTGGGTGAGTGGGTGAGTGAGTGAGTGAGTGGGTGGGTGGGTTGGTGGGTGAGCGGGTGAGTGGGTGAGTGGGTGGGTGGGTGGGTGAGTGAGTGGGTGAGTGAGTGAGTGGGTGGGTGAGTGGGTGGGTGGGTGAGTGAGCGGGTGGGTGGGTGAGTGGGTGAGTGAGTGGGTGGGTGGGTGAATGGGTGGGTGAGCGAGTCGGTGAATGATTGAGCGGATGGGTGAATGGGTAAATGGGTGAGTGGGTGGGTGGGTGAGTGGGTGGGTGGGTGAGTGAGTGGGTGGGTGGGTGGGTGAATGGGTGAGTGAGTGGGTGGGTGGGTGAATTGGTGGGTGAGCGAGTCGGTGAATGATTGAGCGGATGGGTGAATGGGTGAATGGGTGAGTGGGTGGGTGGGTGAGTGGGTGGGTGGGTGGGTGAGTGGGTGGGGTGGGTGGGTGAATGGGTGAGTGAGTGGGTGGGTGGGGTGAATGGGTGGGTGAGCGAGTCGGTGAATGATTGAGCGGATGGGTGAATGGGTGAGTGGGTGGGTGGGTGAGTGGGTGGGTGGGTGAGTGGGTGGGTGGGTGAATGGGAGAGCGGGTGGGTGGGTGGGTGAATGGGTGAGTGGGTGGGTGAGTGGGTGGGTGGGTGAGTGGGTGGGGTGGGTGGGTGGGTGAATGGGTGAGTGGGTGGTGAGTGGGTGGGTGGGTGGGTGGGTGAGTGGGTGAGTGGGTGGGTGAGTGGGTGGGTGAGTGGGTGGGTGAGCGGGTGGGTGAGTTGGTGGGTGAGTGAGCGGGTGGGTACACACTACACTACTACACTACACTACTACACACTACACTACTATACTACGCTACTACACTACACTACTACACACTACACTACACACTACACACTACACTACTACACTACACTACTACACTATACACTACTACACTACTACACTACACACTACACTACACACTACACTACTACACTACTACGCTACTACACTACACTACTACACACTACACTACACACTACACCACACACTACACTACACACTACTACACACTACACTACACACTACACTACACACTACTACACTACTACACTACACTACACACTACACTATACACTACACTACACACTACTACACACTACACTACACACTACACTACACACTACTACACTACTACACACTACACTATAAACTACCTGTCTCCGTTGTGGGTGACGACGCCGTCTGCCCCCAGCGCCATGTTGCCCTCCTGCGGCATCGCGACCACGAGGCCCAAGGGGGGGGCGGCCCCCCCCCCTCGCCAGGGGCCGCCGGGGCCACCTCGACAGCCCAGGAGAAGCCACGGCAGTCACGGGCCAGAGACAGGCCGCAGAGGGCCCCCAGGGCATCGTGGGCCCCCAGGGCCTCACCGACCCCCAGGGCCTCGCCGTCGAAGGCGCGGAGATGTGCCCGGCCCAAGAGCGCGCAGGTGGGGAGAGCACCTGGGGGGTTAGGGGGGGAGGGGGAGGGGAGGGGGGAGGAGGGGGAGGAGGGGGGAGGGGAGGGGGTGGAGGGGTTGGGGGAGGAGGGGTGGAGGGGTGGAGGGGGGTGAGGGGGTGAGGGGGAGTGGGGGGTGAGGGGGGGAGGGGGGGTGGGGGGTGAGGGGGGGAGGGGGGGGTGGGGGTGAGGGGGGAGGGGGGGCAGGGGGGGAGGGGGGGAGGGGGGAGGGGGGGGAGGGGGGGGGAGGGGGGGGAGGGGGGGGGAGGGGTGTGGAGGGGTTGGAGGGGGTGGAGGGGGTGGAGGGAGAGGAGGGGGTGGAGGGGGTCATGGGGTGAGGGGGGGGGAGGGGGGTGAGGAGAAAGACCCATAGACTCACCACACAGATACCCATAGACTCACCACACAGAGACCCATAGACTAACACACAGAGACCCATAGACTCACACACAGAGACCCAGAGACTCAGCACACAGAGACCCATAGACGCACACACAGAGACCCACAGACTCACCACACAGAGGACCCATAGACTAACACACAGAGACCCATAGACTCAGCACACAGAAACCCATAGACTCACCACACAGAGACCCATAGACTCACACACAGAGACCCAGAGACTCAGCACACAGAGACCCATAGACTAACACACAGAGACCCATAGACTCACACACAGAGACCCATAGACTCACCACACAGAGACCCATAGACTCACACACAGAGACCCACAGACTCACCACACAGAGACCCATAGACTAACACACAGAGACCCATAGACTCAGCACACAGAAACCCATAGACTCACCACACAGAGACCCATAGACTCACACACAGAGACCCAGAGACTCAGCACACAGAGACCCATAGACTCACACACAGAGACCCATAGACTCACCACACAGAGACCCATAGACTCACACACAGAGACCCACAGACTCACCACACAGAGACCCATAGACTAACACACAGAGACCCATAGACTCAGCACACAGAAACCCATAGACTCACCACACAGAGACCCATAGACTCACCACACAGAGACCCATAGACTAACACACAGAGACCCATAGACTCACACACAGAGACCCAGAGACTCACACACAGAGACCCACAGACTCACCACACAGAGACCCATACACTCACCACACAGAGACCCATAGACTCACACACAGAGACCCATAGACTCACCACACAGAGACCCATAGACTCACCACACAGAGACCCATAGACTCACACACAGAGACCCACAGACTCACACACAGAGACCCATAGACTCACCACACAGAGACACATAGACTCACACACAGAGGCCCACAGACTCACCACACAGAGACCCACAGACTCACCACACAGAGACCCACAGACTCACCACACAGAGACCCATACACTCACCACACAGAGACCCATAGACTCACACACAGAGACCCATAGACTCACCACACAGAGACCCATAGACTCACCACACAGAGACCCATAAACTCAGCACACAGAGACCCATAGTCTCACCACACAGAGACCCACAGACTCACCACACAGAGACCCATAAACTCAGCACACAGAGACCTATAGACTCAGCACACAGAGACCCATAGTCTCACCACAAAGAGACCCATAGCCTCACCACACAGAGACCCATAGACTCAGCACACAGAGACCCATAGACTCAGCACACAGAGACCCATAGACTCACCACACAGAGACACATAGACTCACCACACAGAGACCCACAGACTCACCACACAGAGACCCATAGACTCAGCACACAGAGACCCACAGACTCACACACAGAGACCCATAGACTCACACACAGAGACCCATAGACTCACACAAAGAGACCCATAGACTCACACACAGAGACCCACAGACTCACACAGAGACCCATAGACTCACACACAGAGACCCATAGACTCACCACACAGAGACCCATAGACTCACCACACAGAGACCCATAGACTCACACACAGAGACCCATAGACTCACCACACAGAGACCCATAGACTCACCACACAGAGACCCACAGACTCACACACAGAGACCCATAGACTCACCACACAGAGACCCATAGACTCACCACACAGAGACGCACAGACTCACACACAGAGACCCATAGACTCCCCACACAGAGACCCATAGACTCACCACACAGAGACCCATAGACTCACCACACAGAGACCCACAGACTCACCACACAGAGACCCATAGACTCACCACACAGAGACCCATAGACTCACCACGCAGAGACCCACAGACTCACACAGAGACCCATAGACTCACCACACAGAGACCCACAGACTCACCACACAGAGACCCATAGACTCACCACACAGAACCCCATAGACTCACCACACAGAGACCCACAGACTCACACAGAGACCCACAGACTCACCACACAGAGACCCATAGACTTACCACACAGAGACCCACAGACTCACACAGAGACCCACAGACTCACACACAGAGACCCATAGACTCACACACAGAGACCCATAGACTCACCACACAGAGACCCATAGACTCACCACACAGAGACCCATAGACTCACACACAGAGACCCATAGACTCACCACACAGAGACCCATAGACTCACCACACAGAGACCCACAGACTCACACACAGAGACCCATAGACTCACCACACAGAGACCCATAGACTCACCACACAGAGACGCACAGACTCCCACACAGAGACCCATAGACTCCCCACACAGAGACCCATAGACTCACCACACAGAGACCCATAGACTCACCACACAGAGACCCACAGACTCACCACACAGAGACCCATAGACTCACCACACAGAGACCCATAGACTCACCACGCAGAGACCCACAGACTCACACAGAGACCCATAGACTCACCACACAGAGACCCACAGACTCACCACACAGAGACCCATAGACTCACCACACAGAGACCCATAGACTCACCACACAGAGACCCACAGACTCACACAGAGACCCACAGACTCACCACACAGAGACCCATAGACTTACCACACAGAGACCCACAGACTCACACAGAGACCCACAGACTCACCACACAGAGACCCATAGACTCACCACACAGAGACCCACAGACTCACACGGAGACCCACAGACTCACCACACAGAGACCCATAGACTCACCACACAGAGACTCACAGACTCACACAGAGACCCACAGACTCACCACACAGAGACCCATAGACTCACCACACAGAGACCCACAGACTCACACGGAGACCCACAGACTCACCACACAGAGACCCATAGACTCACCACACAGAGACCCACAGACTCACACAGAGACCCACAGACTCACCACACAGAGACCCACAGACTCACCACACAGAGACCCATAGACTCACCACACAGAGACCCACAGACTCACCACACAGAGACGCACAGACTCACACAGAGACCCACATACTCACCTTGTATCGTCAGGTTCCCACTTGCAGCAACTGCAACACACACAAAGACAAAGGCACCCCAGAGAGGCTTCAGCACACTATTGGAGCAAGTGCTGCAATGCTAAATTTCGATTTAAAGCTTTCGTGACTGCAGGGATTCATCTTCTTGGTTCTTTCGGTAAAGTCACGTAGAAGGGAAATAATAAAAAATAAAAATAAAACAATAAAATAATTCTCACGACGTTTTGGCCACAACGCAAGCAGCCGTCCTAATGGTGAAGAACAGGTCTGTCGGAAAGACAGCGTCTGAATGACACAGAGACCCATAGACTCACACACAGAGACGCTGTCTTTCCGACAGACCTGTTCTTCACCTGAGGACGGCTGCTTGCGTTGTGGCCGAAACGTCGTGAGAATCATTTTATTATGTTTTATTTTTATTATTTTATTATTTCCCTTCTACGTGACGACTTTACCGAAAGAACCAAGAAGATGCTGCAATGCTGTTATTAGCGAGTTGCAGCAACTTCACGTGGCCTTAAAGTGCACCTAGCCTGGCACAGGCGTCGTGATGATGCCGTAACTGCCAGCTAGTGGCGAATGGCGGTTGTTGTTGTTGTTGTCTTTGTCTTTGTGTGTCTGTATTTGTTTGTGTGAGTAGGGTCCCGGGTTCGATTTCCCGCTCACGGCCAACACCATCGGTGACGATTATCTGAAACCGGTCCTGGGCCTCCCCTAGGTCGACTCAGCCTCAAATGTTAATGGCCTACCCACCCCCTCTGTATGTGCCACAGTGTCGGTGGCCGGCGCTGCTATTCGCTACTACTAAGATGCACTTGCCCCTACAATCTGTTGAGGCTACACGGGGGGTCTTTGTCTTTGGTGGCGGTTGACCACAGTGACGTCATCAGTGCTGTAGTTGTTGGGTGGGGGGGTGGGATTTGGTGGGTGGGAGTGGGTGGGAGTGGGTGGGTGGGTGGGGGTGGGGGTGGGTGGGGGTGGGTGAAGGTGGATGGGTGGGTGGGGGTGGATGGGTGGGTGGTTGTGGGTGGGTGGGTGTGGGTGGGTGGGTGAAGGTGGGTGGGTGGGGGTGGGTGGGTGATGGTGGGTGAGGGGGTGGGTGGGGGTGGGTGGGTGGGAGTGGGTGGGTGGGGGTGGGGGGGTGTGTGGGTGGGTGTGTATTGGTGGGTGGGGGTGGGTGGGTGGGGGTGGATGGGTGGTTGTGGGTGGGTGGGTGGGTGTGGGTGGGTGGGTGAAGGTGGGTGGATGGGGGTGGGTGGGTGATGGTGGGTGGGGGGGTGGGTGGGGGTGGGTGGGAGTGGGTGGGTGGGGGTGGGGGGGTGTGTGTGTATTGGTGGGTGGGGGTGGATGGGTGGTTGTGGGTGGGTGGATAGAGGTGGGTAAAGGTGGCAGTGGGTGGGTGTGCATGTGGGTGTGGGTGGGTGAAGGTGGGTGGGTGTGTGTGGGTGGGTGAAGGTGGGTGTGTGTGGGTGGGTGAAGATGGGTGGGAGTGGGTGGGTGGGTGGGTGCAGGTGGATGGGTGAAGGTGGGTTGGTGATGGTGGGTGGGTGATGTGTGGGGGGGTGATGGTGGGGGGGGTGATGGTGTGTGGGTGATGGTGTGTGTGGGTGTGTGTGGGTGGGTGTGTGGGTGGGTGTGGGGGTGGGGGCTGTGGGCGTTGCCGGAGTTTCTCCCTCCGTTCCTTCGTCCACGCGAGGCCTCAACTGTAACCTCGGCCACGTCACACACCCGACCTTGCTGACGTCACAGTCACGTGCTTGGCTACGTCACAAAGCCCTCCCCCCTTCTGTTGGGTGGGAGGAGTGGGTGGGGTGACCGACTTTCGATTCGTTTGCCTGCAAGGCGCAGATTGTTCGCAGCGCCTGTTATTAAGTGAACACCACTAAATTATGGACACTTCATCCTCATTCTTTGCAGTAATAATTTTAATAAAGGTTTGTGGTTTAGATCGCGCGAGTTTGAACGTGTCGCAAACCTCCCCCTCGGCGACACGGCCACGAAAACAAAACGCAAATGAGTTACTAGTGTGGTGTATAGTGTATAGTGTAGTGTATAGTGTAGTAGTGTATAGTGTAGTGTGTAGTGTAGTGTATAGTGTAGTGTATAGTGTAGTGTATAGTGTAGTGTATAGTGTAGTGTATAGTGTAGTGTATAGTGTAGTGTATAGTGTAGTGTATAGTAGTGTATAGTGTGGTGTATAGTAGTGTATAGTGTAGTGTGTAGTGTAGTGTATAGTGTAGTGTATAGTGTAGTGTGTAGTGTAGTGTGGTGTATAGTGTAGTGTGTAGTAGTGTATAGTGTAGTGTATAGTGTAGGCATCGTCAAGGTCGGGTTCGAACCCACGACCTCCTGTGCACCAGGCGAGGTTGTCAACATCTCACTAGCAGTGTTACCCACGGAGTCCCCAGGGCACGAGTCTTGATTTTCGCGGTTTGTGCGAAAACGGGTCGAGACGTGGTTCAGGGTGGGAAAGAGAATGCGTCTGTGTGTGTGTGCGTGTATGTGTGTGCGTGTGTGTGCGTGTGTGTGTGTGCGTGTTTGTGTGTGCGTGTGCTTGTGTGTGTGCTTGTGTGTGTATGTGTGTGCTTGTGTGCGTGTGTGTGTGCGTGTGTGCCTGTGTGCGTGTGCGTGTATGTGTGTGCGTGTGTGTGTGCGTGTGTGTGTCATCTGTAAGATGCGCCTGCCATTCTTCCACTCCGGTGGTGGGTGTACACCCAGGATCCCATTCCAACCAAAAGTGGCCTGGTCTAAGTTAGCTGATGAAAGTTGCAAGCGAGAATTTCATCATCGCTTGCAGCTGGGGTTGGCATCGTCCCCCACTCCACCTGATGTCGAGGGTAAATGGGCGAGGTTTAAGACTGTGACTCATGCAGCTGCAATGGCTGCTTTGGGTACGCGGTCCAGACCTCCCCGGGAACCCTGGCTGACGGAGGAGGTGTTCAGGTTAATTGAGAAAAAGCGACAGGCCCACTCTCATCGCCTACAGCATCCCACGTCAGAGAATGAGGAGGTTTACCGCAGTCTTCGCTCGGAGGTTCGGAGAGCCGTGAGGCGCTGTAAGGATGGGTGGTGGTCGCGGGTTGCTGAGGAGATGGAGTCTGCCTCAGTGGCCCGCGATCACAAATCACTATTTAACTCCATCAAAAAAGTAACCTGCAGCGCCACACCTATTACCATCATTAGAGGAAAAAACGGTGATCCAATCTCCGACCCCCAGGAACAGGTTTGCAGATTTGCTGAGCATTTCTGTGAGGTCCTGGGGGAGGGAAAATCTCTCAGCCAGGAAAACATCATGGCACAAAGTGGGGATAACCCTGCTGAGGCTGCGGTGCCTCAAATATTGGAAGAGGTCACCCCCTGTGAGTGGCTGGCTGAGGTACCGGCTGTTGAGGAAGTACTGAGGGCGATCCGGAGTCTGAGACCAGGGAAGGCACCGGGCAGAGATGATCTCCCAGGCGAAATGCTGAGGGAGGGTGGCGTTTGTGCACAGACTGCCCTATATGACATCATAACAACAGTCTGGACCACTGGACGGGTTCCGCAGGACTGGAAGGATGCCCTGGTGGTCCCCCTCTTTAAGAAGGGGGACCGTACCGACTGCAACAACTACAGGGGCATCTCACTCCTCAGTGTGCCGGGTAAGGTCCTGGCAAGGATTATTCAACATCGCCTTGCTAGGCATGCTGAGGAGAGGCTTGCGGAGCCCCAATGTGGTTTCAGGAAAGGGCGGTCCTGCACAGATGCCATATTTTCTGTCCGTCTGCTACAGCAGAGGTGTAGGGAATTCCAAAAAGACCTACATCTCTGCTTTATTGACCTGGTCAAGGCCTATGATACCATCAGTAGGACTGGGCTCTGGGTTGTTCTTCGTGCTTTCGGAGTCCCTGACCCTCTGCTCACGATCATTAAGGACCTTCATGATGGTGAGCGGGCCCGGGTAAAACTACGTGGCCGGGAGTCGGAGCCTTTCCCTGTACACCTTGGGGTGCGACAGGGATGTCCTCTGGCTCCCACATTATTTAACATCTATTTCGACTGCGTAGTTCGTGAAGCCTTCAATAGCTGTACCGGGGGAATTACCATTTGGTACAGATACAATGGGAGGCTGATCGACGCCCGGGTGCGATCAAGGGATGGCTCCCTATTGGTCAACCACGTTATGTATGCCGATGATTTGGTAATAGCTGCTCATTCAGAAGAGGAGTTGGAGACGCTGCTGCTGAGACTGGAGCGTGCCACTAAGAGGTGGGGCCTTACCATCAGCCCCACCAAAACTAAGCACCTGCCTGGGTATTTTGTACCATCGGGCACTCCGCCCCCACAACTCCCAATCGGTGATGGGGCAGTTGTGGAGAGAGTAGAGAGTTTCCCATACCTGGGCAGTGTGCTCATGACCGGCTCCAGTTTATCAGCAGAGGTCTCACTCCGAATCAGTCGAGCGGCAATATCTTTTCATCGGTTGCGTAACGCTGTGTGGAAGCTACCTGGTCTGTCACTCCGCACGAAGCTTCAGGTCTTCTCGGCCACGGTCATTCCCTCCCTTCTCTACGCTTGCGAAACGTGGACCCCCCTAGTGGAGCATCTTCGCCGGTTGGAAACATTTAGGCTGGCCTGCCTACGATCCATCCTGGGTTTAACCAGGCTGGATTGTGTGAGGAGCTCACAAGTCCTTGAAAGATCTGGGCAAAGTCCCATCAGTGAGCTCCTCCGGCAGGCAAGGCTGCGTTGGCTGGGTCATGTAGCCCGCATGCCCAGCCACCGCATGCCTAAACAGCTTTTGTTCGGCCGGATCGAGGGGGCTAAACGGGCGCGGCACGGGCTAGAGAAGAGATGGAGTGATGTGGTACAGGAGGACGTGGAGCTGAGTGGACTTGCCGATGACTGGTACCAGCGGTGTCAAGATCGGCCTCAGTGGAGGAGGCTCGTGAAGGACGCTACTGGGCAGTTGGAGGCAGTCGCCCTCCAACAACAACGGAGGGCGGAGGAGCGACGCTCACACCAACGAGCGGAGCGCCGGGTGGCTAAAGCACAGCAAGTTGGCACAGTAGGGGGCACAGGTGGTGCATCAGCCAGTCATCTCGGTCATCTCGGTCAGTCGACCCGTGGCACCTGGGTCTGCCCCGTGACCTCCTGCCAGCGGGCGTTCGACACTTCACGTGGCCTCAAGGTGCACATGGCCTGGCACAAGCGTCGTGGTGACGTCACCGCCACTTAGTGGCGAATGGCGGTTGTTGTTGTTGTTGTGTGCGTGTGTGCGTGTGTGCGGTAGTGCAGCGGTTAGCGCGCTGGACTATGAACCCGGCGAGCCGGGTTCGATTCCCGCTCACGGCCAACACCCAGTGACGATTATCTGAACCGGTCCTAGGCCTCCCCTAGGTCGACTCAGCCTCAAATGAGTACCCGGTGCGGTGTGTAAACATCACCACTAGGGAGACAAAGGCGGTCGGACGTGGTGCTGGCCACCCACCCCCTCGTGTACCGTTCTGGCCTTCATAGGTGCTCGCTAACAGCACTTGCCCCTACAGTCTGTTAAGGCTACACGGGGGATCTTTGTCTTTATCTTTGTGTGTGAGCGGTACGCTGCGCTATGAACCTGGCGACCCCGGGTTCGATTCCCCCTCACGTCTAACGCCAGTGACGATTATCTGAACCGGTCCTGGGCCTCTCCTAGGTCGACTCAGCCTCAAATGATTTATCTGGCGTAGCGGTGACGTGTATTACACATCGCCAGCCGTTCGCTAGTCGCTAACAGCACTTGCCCCTACACTCTATTACAGGCTACGCGGGGGAGCTTTGTCTTTGTAGTGTAACGCTGCTGCTGCTGCTGCCTGGAAGCTACCTGGATCTGTCGCTCCCGCACGAAGCTTCGGGTCTTCTCGGCCACGGTCATTACCTCTCCCTTCGCTACGCTTGCGAAACGTGGACCCCACCCCTAATGAAACATCTTCACCGGTTATAAACATTCAGGCTGGCCCTGCCTACGATCCATCCATCCTGGGCTTCACCTGCAGGCTGGATTGTGTGAGGAGCTCACACAATCCTTGAAAGATCTGGGTCCCATCGGTGAGCTCCTCCGGCGGGCAAGGCTGCGTTGGCTGGGTCATGTAGCCCGCATGCCCAGCCACCGCATGCCTAGACAGCTTTTGTTCGGCCGGATCGAGGGGACTAAACGGGCGCGGCACGGGCTAGAGAAGAGATGGAGTGATGTGGTACAGGAGGACGTGGAGCTGAGTGGACTTGCCGATGACCGGTACCAGCGGTGTCAAGATCGGCCTCAGTGGAGGAGGCTCGTGAAGGACGCTACTGGGCAGTTGGAGGCAGTCGCCCTCCAACAACAACGGAGGGCAGAGGAGTGACGCTCACAACAACGAGCGGAGCGCCGGGTGGCTAAAGCACAGCAAGTTGGCACAGTAGGGGGCACAGGTGGTGCATCAGCCAGTCATCTCGGTCATCTCGGTCAGTCGACCCGTGGCACCTGCTGGGTCTGCCCCGTGACCTCCTGCCAGCGGGCGTTCGACACTTCACGTGATAGCCTCAAGGTGCACATGGCCTGGCACAAGCGTCGTGGTGACGTCACCGCCACTTAGTGGTGATGGTGATCGTGGTGGTGGTGATCGTGATGGTGACAGTGGTGGTGGTGATCGTGGTGGTGGTGATGGTGATAGTGGTGGTGATGGTGGTGGTGGTGATAGTGTTGGTGGTGATGGTGATGGTGGTGGTGATCGTGACAGTGGTGATGGTGACAGTGGCGGTGGTGATGGTGATCGTGGTGGTGGTGACAGTGGTGGTGGTGATGGTGTTGGTGGTGGTGGTGGTTGTTGGTGGTGGTGGTGATAGTGTTGGTGGTGATCGTGGTGGTGGTGGTGATGGTGGTGGTGGTTGTTGGTGGTTGTTGGTGGTGGTTGTTGGTGGTGGTGATAGTGTTGGTGGTGATGGTGGTGGTGGTCATCGTGGTAGTGGTGATGGTGGTGATGGTGATCGTGGTGATGGTGGTGGTTGTTGGTGGTTGTTGGTGGTGGTGGTGGTTGTTGTTGTTGGTGGTGGTGACCTCACCTAACGAGATGGCCAGAGCCAGGAGGAGGCAGAGAGAAGTCGTCTCCATCCTCACCCTGGGCTGCACGAGAGGGTCTGTCCCTGTGTGTCTCTCTCTGTGTCTCTTCTGTCCCCCTCAGTGTCTCCTCTGTGTCTCTCTCTGTGTCTCCCTCTCTGTCTCCTCTGTCTTCTCTGTGTCCTCTGTCTCCTCTGTGTCTTGTCTGTGTCTTGACTGTGTCTCTCTCCCCGTGTAGACCTCCTTTCAGGGGTACCCAGCGCCTCCACTTCAAGCGCCCCCCCCCCTTTTTATCTCCCTCCTACCACTTGGCTCCTCCCCCTTTCATCTCCCACCTGGCTCTAGGCTCCTCCCCCTTTCATCTCCCTCCCCCAGACTACCCCCTGTCACTACCCAGACTACCCCCTGTCACTACCCAGACTACCCCCTGTCACTACCCAGACTACCCCCTGTCACTACCCAGACTACCCCCTGTCACTACCCAGACTACCCCCTGTCACTACCCAGACTACCCCCTGTCTCTACCCAGACTACCCCCTGTCCTCCCCTAGGTAGACCCGGCCCCAAATGAGCACCTGGTGCGGTGTGTAAACATCGCCACTGGGGAGACAAAGGCGGCCGGGCGTGGTGCTGGCCACCCACCCCCTCGTGTGCCGTGCCGGCCTTCATAGGTGCTCACTAACAGCACTTGCCCCAACAGTCTGTTACAGGCTATACGGGGGATCTTTGTCTTTATTTTTCTCCGTCTAAGTCTGTCTGTGTCAATGTGCGTGTGTCAGTGTGTCAGTGACGGCTAATTCACTCACTCACTCACCCACTCACCCACTCACCCACTTACTCACCCACTCACCCACCCACCCACCCACTCACCCACTCACCCACTCACTCACCCACGCAGTCACTCACTCAACCACTCACCCACTCATTCGCTCACGCACCCACTCAGTCACCCACTCCACCACTCACCTACTCACTCACTCACTCACCCACTCACTCACTCACTCACTCACTCACTCACTCACTCACTCACTCACCCACTCACTCACCCACTCACCCACTCACTCACCCACTCACCCACTCACTCACCCACCCACTCACTCATTCACCCACTCACCCACTCACTCACCCACCCACTCACTCACTCACTCACTCACCCACTCACTCACTCACTCACTCACCCACTCACTCACTCACCCACTCACCCACTCACTACTCGCTCACTCACTCACCCACCCACTCACTCATTCACCCACTCACCCACTCACTCACCCACTCACCCACTCACTCACCCACCCACTCACTCATTCACCCACTCACCCACTCACTCACCCACCCACTCACTCACTCACCCACTCACTCACTCACTCACTCACCCACCCACTCACTCATTCACCCACTCACCCACTCACTCACCCACCCACTCACTCACTCATTCACCCACTCACCCACTCACTCACCCACTCACCCACTCACCCACTCACTCACTCACCCACTCACCCACTCACTACTCGCTCACTCACTCACCCACCCAGTCACCCACCCACTCACTCATTCACCCACTCACTCGCTCACGCACCTACTCACCTACTCACTCACCGACTCACCCACTCACCCACTCACCCACCCACTCACCCACCCACTCACTCATTCACCCACTCACCCACTCACTCACCCACTCACTAACTCACTCACCCACTCACCCACTCACCGACTCACCCACCCACTCACTCACCCACTCACTCACCCACCCACCCACTCACTCACTCACTCACCCACCCACCCACTCACCCACTCACTCACTCACTCACCCACCCACCCACTCACCCACTCACTCACTCACCCACCCACCCACCCACTCACACACCCACCCACCCACCCACCCACTCACCCACTCACCCACCCACCCACTCACTCATTCACCCACTCACCCACCCACTCACTCACCCACTCACTCACTCACCCACCCACTCACTCACCCACTCACCCACCCACCCACCCACTCACTACTCACCCACTCACTCACTCACCCACCCAGTCACTCACTCAACCACTCACCCACTCACTCACCCACTCACCCACTCACTAACTCACTCACCCACTAACTCACCCACCCACCCACTCACTAATTCACCCACCCACTCACCCACTCACCCACCCACCCACTCACTCACTCACTCACCCACCCACTCACTCGGGGTCTGGGTGCCCGCATGTTTGACGGGGCTTGCAGGCTTCGTTCCCAACACTCGATCGGTTTCAATTGACAGCAAAATAGCCGCGGGCACAGAGACCTCAAAGCTCTGCCAAGCGCACCTTGAGAATACATCGAATTGCAAAACGACTTTGACCTTTCAATTGGGATGCTACCATCATCGACGCCCGGGGCTACATTCGCCTACTCGAGTACAACTAAATAATACACTAAACTATGTAAACACAAATACAATAAAAATGAAATAAAATTTAAACGTTTCAAAAAAATAATTGTATTCCTTTTTATTTCGTTTAAAATTAAAAATTTAATTTTAATTAATTTTAATTTTCTAACCTACGTGACATCGCCGAAAGAACCAAGAATATGAATTCCTGCAGTCATTTTAACGCCCAAGTCGTTAAAATGTATTTCCTTCGCCAGAGCCGAATGAGTAATGATCGGTGCACCGGAGTAGACGGATCGTCCCGTTCGCAATGTCCAGGGGGGTTAGAGGGGGGGGGGGCAGAGGGGGGGCAGAGGTGGGGGGGCAGAGGGGGGGCAGAGGGGGGGGGCAGGGGGGGGGCAGAGGGGGGGGGGCAGAGGGGGGGGGGGCAGGGGGGGGGCAGGGAGGGCCATCCACCCCCTCTGTGTGTGTAGCCACAGTGACGGTCGCCTTCATAGGCGCTGCTGCTGCTGCTACTCGCTGCGGGCACTTGCCCCAACAGTCTGTTGAGGCTACAGGGGGGGTCTTTGTCTTTGTTGGTGGTGATGATGATGGTGGTGGTGCTGTGTGTTTGGTGGTGGTGATGGTGATGGTGGTGTGTGTTTGGTGGTGGTGATGGTGGTGGTGGTGATTATGATGGTGGTGGTGTTGTGTGTTTGGTGGTGATGATGGTGATGGTGCTGTGTGTTTGGTGGTGGTGGTGATGGTGGTGATGTGTGTTTGGTGGTGGTGATGGTGGTGGTGGTGGTGATGATGATGGTGGTGGTGCTGTGTGTTTGCTGGTGGTGATGATGGTGGTGCTGTATGTTTGCTGGTGGTGATGATGATGATGGTGGTGCTGTGTGTTTGCTGGTGGTGGTGGTGATGATGGTGGTGGTGCTGTGTGTTTGATGGTGGTGATGATGGTGGTGGTGCTGTGTGTTTGATGGTGGTGGTGATGGTGGTGGTGGTGCTGTGTGTTTGGTGGTGGTGGTGATGGTGGTGGTGCTGTGTGTTTGCTGGTGGTGGTGGTGATGATGGTGGTGGTGCTGTGTGTTTGGTGGTGGTGGTGGTGGTGGTGGTGATGATGGTGGTGGTGGTGCTGTGTGTTTGGTGGTGGTGGTGGTGGTGGTGATGATGATGGTGGTGGTGCTGTGTGTTTGGTGGTGGTGGTGGTGATGATGATGGTGGTGGTGCTGTGTGTTTGGTGGTGGTGTTGTGTGTTTGGTGGTGGTGGTGGTGCTGTGTGTTTGCTGGTGGTGATGGTGGTGGTGCTGTGTGTTTGCTGGTGGTGGTGGTGGTGATGGTGGTGGTGCTGTGTGTTTGGTGGCAGTGGTGGTGGTGATGATGGTGGTGGTGCTGTGTGTTTGGTGGTGGTGGTGATGGTGGTGATGTGTGTTTGGTGGTGGTGATGGTGGTGGTGGTGGTGGTGATGATGATGGTGATGGTGCTGTGTGTTTGGTGGTGGTGGTGATGGTGGTGATGTGTGTTTGTTGGTGGTGGTGGTGATGATGGTGGTGGTGGTGCTGTGTGTTTGGTGGTGGTGATGGTGGTGGTGCTGTGTGTTAGGTGGTGGTGATGGTGGTGATGGTGGTGTTGTGTGTTTGGTGGTGGTGGTGCTGTGTGCTTGCTGGTGGTGGTGATGGTGGTGGGGGTGGTGGTGGTGATGGTGGTGGTGGTGCTGTGTGTTTGCTGGTGGTGATGATGGTGGTGCTGTATGTTTGCTGGTGGTGATGATGATGATGGTGGTGCTGTGTGTTTGCTGGTGGTGGTGGTGATGATGGTGGTGGTGCTGTGTGTTTGATGGTGGTGATGATGGTGGTGGTGCTGTGTGTTTGATGGTGGTGATGATGGTGGTGGTGCTGTGTGTTTGCTGGTGGTGGTGATGGTGGTGGTGGTGCTGTGTGTTTGGTGGTGGTGATGGTGGTGGTGCTGTGTGTTTGCTGGTGGTGGTGGTGATGATGGTGGTGGTGCTGTGTGTTTGGTGGTGGTGGTGGTGGTGATGATGGTGGTGGTGGTGCTATGTGTTTGGTGGTGGTGGTGGTGGTGATGATGATGGTGGTGGTGCTGTGTGTTTGGTGGTGGTGGTGGTGATGATGATGGTGGTGGTGCTGTGTGTTTGGTGGTGGTGTTGTGTGTTTGGTGGTGGTGGTGGTGGTGGTGCTGTGTGTTTGCTGGTGGTGATGGTGGTGGTGCTGTGTGTTTGCTGGTGGTGGTGATGGTGGTGGTGCTGTGTGTTTGGTGGTAGTGGTGGTGGTGATGATGGTGGTGGTGCTGTGTGTTTGGTGGTGGTGATGATGGTGGTGGTGTTGTGTGTTTGGTGGTGATGATAGTGGTGGTGCTGTGTGTTTGGTGGTGATGATGATGGTGGTTGTGCTGTGTGTTTGGTGGTGATGATGGTGGTGGTGGTGTTGTGTGTTTGTTGGTGATGATGGTGGTGGTGCTGTGTGTTTGGTGGTGGTGATGATGGTGGTGGTGCTGTATGTTTGGTGGTGATTATGGTGGTGGTGGTGTTGTGTGTTTGGTGGTGATGGTGGTGGTGGTGATGATGGTGATGGTGCTGTGTGTTTGGTGGTGGTGATGATGGTGGTGGTGTATGTTTGGTGGTGGTGGTGATGGTGGTGGTGGTGGTGTTGTGTGTTTGGTAGTGATGGTGGTGGTGGTGGTGGTGGTGATGATGGTGGTGGTGCTGTGTGTTTGGTGGTGGTGGTGATGATGATGGTGGTGGTGCTGTGTGTTTGGCGGTGGTAGTGGTGGTGGTGCTGTGTGTTTGATGGTGGTTCTAGATTTGAAGCTTTCGTGACTGCAAGGATTCATACTCTTAGTTATTTCGGTAAAGTCACCATGTAGGTAAAAAATGAAATTAAAATTAAAATAAAACAATAAAAATCACGACGTTTCGGAGGCAACAGAAGTCTCCGTCATCAGGTGGGACCGTCACAGCCAGATTAGCTGCATCAAGTGAGTGTTTGACAGAGGTGGGACAAAGTCATTGTTATGCAAGTCCAAGTCGAGTCGCAAGTCATCAAATTCATGACTCGAGTCTGACTCGAGTCCAAGTCACATGACTCGAGTCCACAGCTCTGGTGTTTGATACACTGGTGCTGTACTAGTAACGAATTGACACGGTCTGTTTACATGACAGAACCCTCCTACAAATTGGCTGTGTCGTTGTGGTGGCGGGTTTAACGGCACATTTGTATCCACGCCATCTAACCCAATACAACGTATATTATGGATGAAATGGATCGCAAAAGCGGTTAAACTCTGTGCGTCTGTGTCTCTGTGTTGTATTAGTCATGGATTTTAGCATGTTCTGTGACATATCTGCCTAATTATCTGCGTAGGGATGTGGTGGTGGCCGGTTTAATTACACATTTATATTTATTCATCCTAACCCCCACCAAGGAAACCTGCATTATGGATGATATTGGTCGCGATATCCTGACGACCAGTCGTTATTCTCGCTGCTAAACTAACGAAGCGAGCTTTGCCAGTGTGGAAGTCGTGAAGCATCGTCCGACAAAACGGATCTTGGCATGACCTGAAACGATGACGACCGACGTTTCTACCCCCGAGGGCACCGCACCTCCCCAACGCTTGCGTAGTGTGTGGTTGGTTACAACAGTTGTACAAACAACATCATTTAAATGTCGATGTAAAGCTTCTTTCGTGACTGCAGCAGGGATTCATCTTCTTGGTTCTTTCGGTAAAGTCATCAAGTAGAAGGGAAATAATAAACTAATAAAAATAAAACGTAATAAAATAATTGTCAAGACGTTTCGGCCACAACGCAAGCAGCCGTCCTCACCCACTCACCCACTCACTCACTCACACACCCACTCACTCACCCACTAACTCACTCACCCACTCACTCACTCACTCATCCACTCACCCACCCACTCACCCACTCACACAATCACCCACTCACTCACCCACTCACCCACCCACTCACTCACCCACTCACCCACTCACCCACCCACTCACCCACTCACTCACCCACCCACTCACCCACCCACTCACCCACCCACTCACCCACCCACTCACCCACCCACTCACCCACTCACTCACCCACTCACTCAATCACCCACTCACTCACTCACCCCCTCCCTCACTCGCCCACTCACTCACCTGAGGACGGCTGCTTGCGTTGTGGCCGAAACGTCGTGAGAATTGTATTTTATTACGTTTTATTTTTATTTTTGCATTATTTCCCTTCTACGGGACTTTACCGAAAGAACCAAGAAGAACATGATTTAATTTCGCGGGGGGGTGGTGGGGGAGGGGTTCCTATGGGATGTTGACGTGTACCGTGATGAGGGCAGACAGCCCCGGGGGGAACCGCGTCGCAGGCCAAATACAAGGCAATTAAAAAATAGAAGACGAGAGACACAGAGGCCTGTAATTATTGAGGTGTGCCTGGGTGCGTGCGTACGTACGTGGGTGGGTTGGGGTGGTGTGTGTGGGGAGCGGTGGTGCAGCGGTTAGCGCTACGAACCCGGCGACCCGGGTTCGATTCCTGCTCACGGCTAACACCGGTGACGATTATCTGAACCGGTCCTGGGCCTCCCCTAGGTCGACTCAGCCTCAAATGAGTACCCGGTTCGGTGTGTAAACATCGCCACTGGGGAGACAAAGGCGGTCGGGCGTGGTGCTGGCCACCCACCCCCTCGTGTACCGTTCTGGCCTTCATAGGTGCTCACTAACAGCACTTGACCCTACAGTCTGTTAAGGCTATATGGGGGATCTTTGTCTTTATCTTTGTGTGTGTGTGGGAGGGGGGGAGCAATGGGGGGGGGGGGGTAGCGGTCAGAATGCTGCGCTCCGAACAACTGGACACTAGACACTACACCGGTGACTTTCCTTGGTGGGCAGAGCCAGGGACTATCAAGTTCAAGTTCAAGTATTAGGTACATAGCCCTGTGAGCCATTTGGCTCTTGAATCGGGTGCAACCGCAACAAACAAAAAACAAAAACATGAACAAAAAAACATCTTAAAGTGAATATGTGACTGAGTGCAAACAGAAAATCCAAGAAAAGACAGCAAAATATTGCAGGAAAATCACCGTTACACACCAACGCTGTGTGCAAACATCCCAGTGGGATGCAAGTCAAACAACAACAACCACAAGACAACTTAGATTAAGGCCATGAGTCTAACTCTGTACTACAACAAACAAACATGGCCAAACCCAAAAACTTTTCGAAAATCACCAAAATAAAGCCATAAAAGTCAAACAACAACAACAACCACAAGACAAATTAGATTAAGGCCATGAGTCTAACTCTGTACTACAACAACACAAACATGGCAAAATGCCGCGGTGATGGGCCCGAGCCCAAAAGCGACACCGAAAAGGAAACTTCAAATACTCCCAAACTACAAAATACTAAATGTGGCTGTGCTCAGGCTTGCCAACAATGGCGCCCGATGATGGTAATGTTGATACTCAATTAGAACCTCCTTTGTCAGAAACAAAACATGATAATTGGTTGTTTACCCTTTTATCTGGCAACAAAACTGGAAAAAAAATGTCAGTTGTGTTGCCAGATAAAAGGGTTAAAAAAACAATTATCAATGTTGATAACACTGGTCAACAAAAAAAAAAACATGTTTTTCTGGCCTGGACTTTTGCAGCTGTTCTAGACTAATTTCAGGGTGCTGATTCCAAATCTGATCTCAGATTTGCTCTATCGCATCTCATTTTATGCTTTCGGCATACCCCATTTTCATTGATTTTACCCGATATTAACTCCGTCACTTATGATTGCAAGTTGTTGCGAGTCAGTGACTGCTTTAGTGTTAAAATACGGTGCTGTATTTTTAGGATAGTGTGTTTATAATATCATCATTTTATGTAGATATCCACATTTATTTAATATTTTTCTTCTGCAGTTTTTATTGAAAATGCTATATTTGATATCTCACAAACATGATGTGATAGACAAAAAACTGATGCCAGATTTGGAATCAGTACCTTAAAACCGTCGGAATACATTATGCCAGAAAAAGTGTATTGACCAGTGTAATCTTTGGTTCATTCGCTAAAGTCACGTAGTTAGAAATAAAATAAAATGAAACAATTCGCGACGTTTCGATCGCAACACAAGCGGCCGCAATCAGGGCAAAGGGTGACTCTACCGACAGGCCAAAGACGAATTAGAAAATCTATTGGAATCATCTTCTTGGTTCTTTCGGTAAAGTCACGTAGAATGGAAATAATAACATAATAAAATGAAACATTGTAAAATAATTCTCACGACGTTTCGGCCACAACGCAAGCAGCCGTCCTCAGGTGAAGAACAGGGCTGCTTGCGTTGTGGCCGAAACGTCGTGAGAATTATTTTATTATGTTTAATTTTATTATTTCCATTCTACGTGACTTTACCGAAAGAACCAAAAAGATGAATCCCTGCAGTCACGAAAGCTTTAAATCGAAAATCTATTGGAATCGAGAGAAATAATTTTTTACCGTTGTCATAGCTAGTGTCTGAGTGCTGCTTGGAATCAAATTGTCAAATTAATACGATGCTGCTTAACTGCATGCCTGCACAGTTTGTCCAATACGTCGACAGTGATTCATATTCTCTGTATATTATTTGCCCAACACAATGTCCACAGGCAATGAGCGTGCATTATGTATGTAGATTGACTGTGAATAACCCAGCTAATAATAGACGTCCATTTTAAAGTATTTTTGACGACATTAACCACTCCTCTGATTCACTACCCTAACACACAACCGGTTAGTGCTGTACTAGTAACGAATTGTTTCACTCTCCAACACACAACCGGTTAGTGCTGTACTAGTAACGAATCGGTCACTACCCCAACACACAACCGGTTAGTGCTGTACTAGTAACGAATCGGTCACTACCCCAACACACAACCGGTTAGTGCTGTACTAGTAACGAATTGGTCACGTGTTGTGTTCAAGTGACACAGACGCGCTCACTAATTTCCTGTGTCGGGTGAGTGGTGGCAGAAATAACTCTACATTTATATAACTTAAAGGCCATCTAACCCAACAAAAACCTCAGTTATGGAAAAGCGATTCCCCGCCCATGTCCTCTGGGAAGGTTTTTTCGGTAAAGTCGCGTAGGTAAAAAATAAAATTAAAATTAAAGAAAGTAAAATAAAAAAAAATCACGACGTTTCGGAGGCAACACAAGGTTCCACCTGAAGACGGAAGCTAGTGTTGCCTCCGAAACGTCGTGATTTTTTATTTTACTTTTATTAATTTTATTTTTTTACCTGCGTGACTTTACCGAAAAAAACTCTAAGAGTATGAATCCTTGCAGTCACGAAAGCTTCAAATCTAGAAATGAAAACTATTTTCACTGTTTTCATTTGTGCAGGTGTAAGGCTCCCACTGAGCTCATGTGTCGTGGCTCGTTTGTCAGAAGCGTGGCCATCAAAAAAGATCGCAGCTGAACCACGTGAACTTACATAGTCATCATCATCATCACGTGGGCATTCATAGCAGCAGACAAACACTCTAAACGCGTGTTTCTAGATGCTCATAGAGACCCATACAGAGACGCATAGAGACTCATACTCATAGAGACCCATGTAGACCCACGGACTTAGACTCATAGAGACTCACAGAGACCCATAGAGAATCATACTCATAGAGACCCATAAACACCCACAGAGACCCATACTCGGAGACCCACAGAGACCCATACTCATAGAGACCCATACAGACCCACAAAGACCCATACTCATAGAGACCCATACAGACCCACAGAGACCCATACTCATATGGACCCACAGAGACCCATACAGACCCCCAGAGACCCATACACACCCACAGAAACCCATACTAATAGAGACCCAAAGAGACCCACACTCATAGAGACCCACACTAAAACTGAACAATGTTGATGTTACAGGTGTAAGACCCCACTGAGCTGCTACTGTGTAGTAGATACTTTGTCAGAAGTAACGTGGACATCACAGATGATAGCAACTTAACCACGTGGGTTGATGTCATCATCATCATCATCGTGACCAATTATAATACTCCGACTGATGCGCCTGCTGTTGTAGAGTGACTCCTGCAGCCAGCTATGGCTGCAGGGTTTTGGTAGTACATGTTCATCTTCTTGGTTCTTTCGGTAAAGTCACGTAGAAGGGAAGTAATAAAATAATAAAAATAAAACATTATAATAATAATAATGAAATAAAACATAATAATTTTATTAAGTTTTATTTTTATTATTTTATTACTTCCCTTCTACGTGATGACTTTACCGAAAGAACCAAGAAGATGAATCCCTGCAGTCACGAAAGCTTTAAATCGAAAAGTAGTACATGTTGTTTATGCCATTTATTGTGAAAATTCCGTCACAGTTCCTATGATCCCTGTTTCATTGGTTTCGTGGCTTTATTTTGGTGATTTCGAAAAGTGTATTGGTTTGGCCATGTTTGTGTTGTTGTAGTACAGAGTTAGACTGATGGCCTTAATCTAAGTTGTCTTGTGGTTGTTGTTGTTGGTTGTTTGACTTGCATCCCACTGGGATTTTTGCACACAGCCTTGGTGTACGGTGATTTTCCTGCAATGTTTTGCTTCCTTTTCTTGGATTTTCTATTTGCACTCAGTCACATATTCACTTCAACATGTTTTTTTGTTCATGTTTTAGTTTTTTGTTTGTTACGGTTGCACCCGATTCAAGAGCCGAATGGCTCACAGGGCTACACCTAATACATGAACTTGAACCAAGTCGACATTCATAGCGGCAGTCAAACACTCGCGTGGTGATATCGATTCTAAATATGGAGGCGAAACCCGGAGAGCACTGAGACACAGACTCCAAATATACAGCAGCAAGCACCGTCAGGGTCGGGATCGAATGCAGTTCCTCCTGTGTACCAGGCGAGGTAGTTAACATCTCGCCAACGCAGCACCCCTAAAGAATAATGGACAGCTGATGTTAGGCTCACACACCACGGCGCTTGTGCCAGGCTATGTGCACTTTAAGGCCACGTGAAGTGTAGAACGCCCGCTGGCTGGAGGTCACGGGACAGATCCAGCAGGTGCCACGGGTCGACTGACTGAGATGATTGCACAACGCACCTCCGGTGCCCCCTGCTGTGCAAACTTGATGTGCTTTAGCCGCCCGGCGCTGCGCTCGTTGTTGTGAGTGTCGCTCCTCTGCCCTCCGTTGTTGCTGGAGGGCGACTGCCTCCAACTGCCCAGTAGCAGCAGAGTCCTTCACGAGCCTCCTCCACAGAGGTAAATATTGACACCGCTGGTACCAGTCATTGGCAGGTCCACTCAGCTCCATGTCCTCCTGTACCACATCACTACATCTCTTCTCTAGCCCGTGCTGCGCCCGTTTAGCACCCTCGATGTGGTCGTACAAAAGTTGTTTAGGCATGTGGTCGCTGGGCATGCAGGCTACATGACCCAGCCAATGCAGCCTTGCCTGCCGGAGGAGCTCACCGATGGGACTTTGCCCAGATCTTTCAAGGATTTGTGAGCTCCTCACACAATCCAGCCTGCAGGTTAAACCCCAGGATGGATCGTAGGCAGGCCAGCCTAAATGTTTCTAACCGGCGAAGATGTTCCATTAGGGGGGTCCACGTTTCGCAAGCGTAGAGAAGGGAGAGAATGACCGTGGCCGAGTAGACCTGAAGCTTCGTGCGGAGCGACAGACCAGGTAGCTTCCACACAGCGTTACGCAACCGATGAAAAGATATTGCCGCTCGACTGATTCGGAGTGATACTTCTGCTGTTAAACTGGAGCCGGTCGTAAGCACACTGCCCAGGTATGGGAAACTCTCCACTCTCTCCACTACTGCCCCATCACCGATTGGGAGTTGTGGGAGTGGAGTGTCCGATGGTACAAAATACCCAGGCAGGTGCTTAGTTTTGGTGGGGCTGATGGTAAGGCCCCACCTCTTAGTGGCACGCTCCAGTCTCAGCAGCAGCGTCTCCAACTCCTCCTCTGAATGAGCAGCTATTACCAAATCATCGGCATACATAACGTGGTTGACCAATAGGGAGCCATCCCTTGATCGCACCCGGGCATCGATCAGCCTCCCATTATATCTGTACCAAATGGAGATTGCCCCGCTACACACGCAGACTCACACACACAGACTCACACACACAGACTCACACACATACACACACAGACTCACACACACAGACTCACACACACAGACTCACACACTCACACACACACACACAGACTCAGACACACAGACTCACACACACACAGACTCACACACGCAGACTCACACACACAGACTCACATACGCAGACTCACACACACAGACTCACACACACAGACTCACATACGCAGACCCACACACACAGAATCACACACACAGACTCACACACACAGACTCACACACACACAGACTCACACACACAGACTCACACACACACAGACACACACACAGACTCACACACACAGACTCACACACACAAACTCACACACACAGACTCACACACTCACACACACACAGACTCAGACACACAGACTCACACACACACAGACTCACACACGCAGACTCACACACGCAGACTCACATACGCAGACTCACACACACAGACTCACGCACACAGACTCACACACAGACTCACACACACAAACCCACACACACAGACCCACACACACAGACCCACACACACACAGACTCACACACAGACTCACACACACAGACTCATACACAGACTCACACACAGACTCACACACACAGACCCACACACACAGACTCACACACACAAACTCACACACAGACTCACACACAAACTCACACACACAGACTCACACACAAACTCACACACACAGACTCACTCACACACATAAACTCACACACACAGACACACACACACAGACTCACACACACAGACACACACACACACAGACTCACTCACACAGACCCACACACACAGACTCACACACACAGACTCACACACACACACAGACTCACACACTCACACACACAGACTCACACACACAGACTCACACACACACAGACTCACACACTCACACACACAGACTCACACACACAGACTCACACACAGAGACTCACACACACAGACTCACTCACACAGACCCACACACACAGACACACACACACAGACTCACTCACACAGACCCACACACACAGACTCACACACACACAGACTCACACACTCACACACAGACTCACACACGCAGACTCACACACACAGACTCACACACACACAGACCCACACACACAGACTCACACACACAGACACACACACACACACACAGACTCACACACACAGACACACACACACAGACTCACTCACACAGACCCACACACACAGACTCACACACACACAGACTCACACACTCACACACACAGACTCACACACACAGACTCACACACAGACTCACACACACACAGACTCACACACTCACACACACAGACTCACACACGCAGACTCACACACACAGACTCACTCACACAGACCCACACACACAGACTCACACACACACAGACTCACACACTCACACACACAGACTCACACACACACAGACTCACACACACAGACTCACACACACACAGACTCACACACACAGACTCACACACACAGACTCACACACAGACTCACACACGCAGACTCACACACACAGACTCACACACACAGACTCACACACAGACTCACACACGCAGACTCACACACACAGACTCACACACGCAGACTCACACACACAGACTCACACTCACAGTACCAGTAAACAGCGGTAACTCAGTGCCTTCTCAGCACTTTTGTGGGCAGACATCAATGCGGCCCTCCATGGCCAAAGCGATTAGATGAACAATCATTGACCACACACAGAGAGACATGCCCCGTGCCACGCACGGAGAGTGGGTGGGCGAGTGGGTGAGTGGGTGGGTCGGTGAGTGGATGAGTGGGTGGATGAGTGGGTGGGTGAGTGGGTGGATGAGTGAGTGGGTGGGTGGGTGAGTGGGTGACTGGGTGGGTGAGTGGGTGGGTGAGTGGTTGGGTGGATGGATGAGTGAGTGGGTGGGTGAGTGGGTGGGTGGGTTGGTGGGTGGATGAGTGGGTGGGTGAGTGGGTGGGTGACTGGGTGGATGAGTGGGTGGGTGACTGGGTGGATGAGTGAGTGGGTGAGTGGGTGGGTGGGCGAGTGGGTGAGTGGGTGGGTCGGTGAGTGGATGAGTGGGTGGATGAGTGGGTGGGTGAGTGGGTGGATGAGTGAGTGGGTGGGTGGGTGAGTGGGTGACTGGGTGGGTGAGTGGGTGGGTGAGTGGTTGGGTGGATGGATGAGTGAGTGGGTGGGTGAGTGGGTGGGTGGGTTGGTGGGTGGATGAGTGGGTGGGTGAGTGGGTGGGTGACTGGGTGGATGAGTGAGTGGGTGAGTGGGTGGGTGGGTGAGTGGGTGAGTGGGTGGGTGAGTGGGTGGATGAGTGAGTGGGTGAGTGGGTGGATGAGTGAGTGGGTGGATGAGTGAGTGGGTGGGTGGTTGAGTGGGTGGATGAGTGAGTGGGTGAGTGGGTGGATGAGTGGGTGGGTGAGTGGTTGGGTGCATGGATGAGTGAGTGGGTGGGTGAGTGGGTGAGTGAGTGGGTGGGTGAGTGGGTGAGTGGGTGAGTGGATGAGTGGGTGAGTGAGTGGCACGGGTTCGAGAAGAAATGAGGTGATGAGCGAGTGACTGGGCGAGTGACTGGGTGGGTAAGTGGCACGGGCTAGATATGGGCTGATGGGTGAATGAGTGGGTGGGTGAGTGGGTGAGTGGGTGGGTGAGTGGGTGGATGAGTGGGTGGGTGAGTGGGTGAGTGGGTGGGTGAGTGGGTGGATGAGTGAGTGGGTAGGTGAGTGGGTGACTGGGTGGGTGAGTGGGTGGGGGGCGTGGGTGAGCGAGTGGCACGGATTAGAGAAGAGATGGGCTGATGGGTTGGTGTTTGAGTGGGCGAGTGAATGGGTGGGTGAGTGGGTGGGTGAGTGGGTGGGTGAGTGGGTGGGTGAGTGGGTGGGTGAGTGGGTGGATGGGTGAGTGGGTGGGTGTTTGAGTGGGTGGGTGGGTGAGTGGGCGGGTGTTTGAGTGGGCGAGTGAATGGGTGGGTGAGTGGGTGAATGGGTGAGTGGGTGGATGAGTGGGTGGGTGGTTGGGTGAGTGGGTATTTGAGTGGGTGGGTGGGTGAGTGGGTGGGTGTTTGAGTGGGTGAGTGAGTGGGTGGGCTAGTGGGTGGGTGAGTGAGTGGGCGAGTGAATGGGTGAGTGCATGGGTGGGTGACTGAGTGGGTGGGTGAGTGGGTGATTTGGTGAGTGGGCGAATGAGTGGGCGAGAGGGTGAATGTGCAAGTGGCTGAGTGTATGAGTGGGTGAGTGAGTGGGCAAGTGGGCGAACGGGTGAGTGTGCGAGTGGGCGAGTGAGCGGGTGAGTGAGCGAGTGAGTGGGTGGATGGTTGGGTGAGTGGGTTGGTGAGTGGATGGGTGGGTGGGTGGGTGAGTGAGTTGGTGGGTGGGTGGGTGGGTGGGTGAGTGGGTGGCTGGGTGGGTGGGTGGGTGAGTGAGTGAGTGAGCGAGTGAGCGGGTGGGTTGGTGAGTGGATGGGTGGGTGGGTGAGTGAGTGAATGAGTGGGTGGGTGAGTGGGTGGGTGGGTGAGTGGGTGAGTGAGTGAGCGGGCGGGCGAGTGAGTGGGTGAGTGGGCGGGCGAGTGGGTGGGTGAGCGAGTGAGTGAGTGAGTGAGCGAGTGAGTGGGTGGGTGTGTGGGCGAGTGTGCCATTGTTTGCTTGAGTGGGCAGTGTCTGGGGGCATCAGGAGCAGGGGGAGGAGGGGGGGGGGGTGACCTCTCCCCTCAGTTAAATCCCCGTGTCCTGCACTGCCCACACTGCTATCCCCTGGACCTTGGGACTGACCACCACCACCACCATCACCGCGCCATGCATCTCTCTCTGTACGTCCTGGGTGCCTGCCTCTCTCTCCTGCCGTGGGGAGGTCACGCTGCCGAAGGTGATGCACCACACACGCGCACACACACAGACAAAGATCCCCCGTATAGCCTTAACAGACTGTAGGGGCAAGTGCTGTTAGCGAGCAGCACCTATGAAGGCCGGAACGGTACACGAGGGGGTGGGTGGCCAGCACCACGCCCGACCGCCTTTGTCTCCCCAGTGGCGATGTTTACGCACCGCACCAGGTACTCATTTGAGGCTGAGTCGACCTAGGGGAGGCCCAGGACCGGTTCAGATAATCGTCACTGGGTGTTGGCCGTGAGCGGGAATCGATCCTGGGTCGCCAGGTTCATAGCGCATTACCGCTCCCACACACAGACACACAGACGTACACGGACACACGCAGACTCACACACACAACAACAACCGCCATTCGCCACTAAGTGGCGGTGACATCGCCACGACGCTTGTGCCAGGCCAAGTGCACCTTGAGGCCACGTGAAGTGTCGAATGCCCGCTGGCAGGAGGTCACGGGGCAGACCCAGCAGGTGCCACGGGTCGACTGACTGAGAGGACTGAGATGACTGGCTGATGCACCACCTGTGCCCCCTACTGTGCCAACTTGCTGTGCTTTAGCCACCCGGCGCTCCGCTCGTTGTTGTGAGTGTCTGCATCCAACTGCCCAGTAGCGTCCTTCACGAGCCTCCTCCACAGAGGCCGATCTTGACACCGCTGGTACCGGTCATCGGCAAGTCCACTCAGCTCCACATCCTCCTGTACCACATCACTCCATCTCCTCTCTAGCCCGTGCCGCGCCCGTTCAGCCCCCTCGATCCGGCCGAACAAAAGCTGTTTAGGCATGCGGTGGCTGGGCATGCGGGCTACATGACCCAGCCAATGCAGCCTTGCCTGCCGGAGGTGCTCACCGATGGGACTTTGTCCAGATCTTTCGAGGATGTGTGAGTTCCTCACACAATCCAGCCTGGTTAAACCCAGGATTGATCGTAGGCAGGCCAGCCTAAATGTTTCTAACCGGCGAAGATGTTCCATTAGGGGGGTCCACGTTTCGCAAGCGTAGAGAAAGGAGGGAATGACTGTGGCCGAGAAGACCCGAAGCTTCGTGCGGTGCGACAGACCAGGTAGCTTCCACACAGCGTTACGCAACCGATGGAAAGATATTGCCGCTCGACTGATTCGGAGTGAGACTTCTGCTGTTAAACCGGAGCCGGTCATGAGCACACTGCCCAGGTATGGGAAACTCTCCACTCTCTCCACAACTGCCCCGATTTGGAGTTGTGGGGGTGGAGTGTCCGATGGTACAAAATACCCAGGCAGGTGCTTCGTTTTGGTGGGGCTGATGGTAAGGCCCCACCTCTTAGTGGCAAGCTCCAGGTTCAGCAGCAGCGCCTCCAACTCCTCTTCTGAGTGAGCCGCAATTACCAGGTCGTCGGCATACATAACGTGGTTGACTAATAGGGAGCCATCCCTTGACCGCACCCGGGCATCGATCAGCCTCTCATTTCTATCTGTATCAGATGGAAATTCCTCCGGTACAGCTACTGAAGGCTTCACGAACTACGTGGTCGAAATAGATGTGAAATAATGTTGGAGCCAGAGGACATCCCTGTCGCACCCCAAGGTGTATAGGGAAAGGCTCTGACTCCCGGCCACGTAGTTTTACCCGGGCCCGCTCACCATCATGAAGGTCCTTAATGATCGTGAGCAGAGGGTCAGGGACTCCGTAAGCACGAAGAACAACCCAGAGCCCAGGTCTACACACATAGACACACAAAGATAAATATCCCCCATATAGCCTTAACAGGCTATAGGGGCAAGTGCTGTTAGCGAGCACCTATGAAGGCCAGAACGGTACACGAGGGG
>NC_136346.1:426622-486506 GCF_964198595.1 Lampetra fluviatilis | reverse complement strand
AGACAGATACACACAGACACACACACAGATACACACACAGAGACAGACACACACACAGACACACACAGATATACACAGACACACATAGACACACACACATAGACACACACAGACACACACACAGATATACACACAGTGAGTGGTTGAGTGAGTGAGTGGTTGAGTGAGTGGTTGAGTGAGTGTTTGAGTGAATGAGTGGTTATTTGGGTGAGTGAGTGGTTGAGTGATTAAGTGGTTGAGTGAGTCAGTGGTTGAGTGAGTGTATTGTTGAGTGAGTGGTTGAGCGAGTGGTAGAGTGGTTGAGTGAGTGAGTGGTTGAGTGGTTGAGTGAGTGAGTTAGTGGTTGAGTGAGTGAGTATTTGAGTGAGTGAGTGGTTGAGTGAGTGAGTGGTTGGTTGAGTGAGTAGTTGAGTGAGTGGTTGAGTGTCCCGCAGAGCCGTGCCGCAGGTTGGTGGTGACCCACGGCGAGATCGCCATGACGGGCGACTGGTTGAGTGAGTGAGTGTGTGAGTGAGTGAGTGTGTGGTTGAGTGAGTGAGTGAATGGTTGAGTGAGTGGTTGAGTGAGTGTGTGAGTGGTTGAGTGAGTGAGTGGTTGAGTGTGTGGTTGAGTGAGTGGTTGAGTGAGTGGTTGTGTGGGTGAGTGAGGTGGTTGTGTGGGTGAGTGAGTGGTTGAGTGTGTGGGTGAGTGAGTGGTTTTGTGAGTGAGTGGTTGAGTGAGTGAGTGGTTGGGTGGTTGAGTGAGTGAGTGGTTGGGTGGTTGAGTGTGTGAGTGAGTGGTTGAGTGAATGAGTGGCTGAGTGAGTGGTTGAGTGAGTGTGTGAGTGAGTGGTTGAGTGAGTGGCTGAGTGAGTGGTTGAGTGAGTGTGTGAGTGAGTGGTTGAGTGAGTGGTTGAGTGAGTGGCTGAGTGAGTGGTTGAGTGAGTGTGTGAGTGAGTGGTTGAGTGAGTGGTTGAGTGAGTGGTTGAGTGAGTGGTTGAGTGAGTGTGTGATTGAGTGGTTGAGTGAGTGGTTGAGTGAGTGGTTGAGTGAGTGGTTGAGTGAGTGTGTGAGTGAGTGGTTGAGTGAGTGGTTGAGTGAGTGGTTGAGTGTCCCGCAGAGCCGTGCCGCAGGCTGGTGGTGACCCACGGCGAGATCGCCATGACGGGCGACTCTGTGCGTCACAACTTCAGTAGCAGCCTCACTTGCGCCGTCGGCTACGAGGGCTACAACCGCGTCACGTGAGTTTGACCCCCACCCCCCGAACCCATGGAGGAGGCACTGTCACCGAAACGTCGTCGCGTGGGGGGAGTGGTAGCGGTGGCGGGGGTGGTTATAGGGTGGCGTTTGAAAAAAAGTTGATTATCTGAACGTTTTTACGTTAAATGGCCGCAGCCGGGTCAAATGACTCGGACGACCGTCTAACGAGAGCCTCTTCTATTAAGATGCAACAACAATAACAACAACAACAACAATAATAACAACAACAATAACAACAACAACAACTATAACAACAATAACAACAACAATAACAACAACAACAGCTCTAGGCCCGGGGCTTCGTCCTCCCCATCGAAGCTCGTCGCTTCACTCGGACATTCCCTCGTTCTCTCTGCACCTTTCGTCCTTCCCGAGCCCTCCTTTGGGCTCTGGCCCATTCACACGGCCCGGGGTATTGGAGGGCGGAGCCTGGTCTGCGGGGGGGCGTGTGGGAGGGGCCACCGTTCACCTCGGCAGCTCCAATGGGAGGAGGCGAGGTGAATGGGGGCGGAGCCAGCGGGGCAGTATGGGAGGGCCGGATCTGACGATCCGGAAGGGGAGGAGTCAGGGTCACGTGGGGGGAGAGAATATAAGTGGGAGCCCAGAAGAGATCGGCGCAGTCGGGGAAGTTTAAGTTCAAGTTCAAGTTCATGTATTAGGTACATAGCCCTGTGAGCCATTCGGCTCTTGAATCGGGTGCAACCGCAACAAACAAAAAACAAAAACATGAACAGAAAACATCTTAAAGTGAATATGTGACTAAGTGCAAACAGAAAAGCCAAGAAAAGACAGCTAAATATTGCAGAAAAAAACACCGTGTACACCAAGGCTGTGTGCAAAAATCCCAGTGGGATGCAAGTCAAACAACCAACAACAACCACAAGACAACTTAGATTAAGGCCATCAGTCTAACTCTGTACTACAACAACACAAACATGGCCAAACCAATACACTTTTCGAAATCACCAAAATAAAGCCATGAAAGCAATGAAACAGGGATCATAGGAACTGTGACAGAATTTTCACAATAAATGGCATAAACAACATGCAGCCATAGCTGGCTGCATGACCCACTCCACAACAGCAGAAGCATCAATAGGAGTATTATAATTTTTCAATGCACCTTCAAGATCAGCACACTAAATTAAACACAGGTCATACTTTACAGCGATCATCCGGAGCTAAGAGGCTGAGCCACGTTGGGTGGTGAGAGAGAGAGAGAGATCCGCGCCATCGGCCACGTTGCCGAAGGACCTTCAGCACGCCGTTGGCCAGCGGAGTGCGGAGTGCGAGAGTTGAGGAGCTAACGGAAGAGCTTCACTTGACACCAGGCGGAGACCCCACCCACAACAACCCCGAGTGTATTTTTCGATTTAAAGCTTTCCTTCAGACGCTGTCTCCCCGACAGACCTGGTTTTCACCTGAGGACGGCTGCTTGCGTTGTGGCCGAAACGTCGTGAGGATTGTATTTTATTGTGTTTTATTTTTATTATTTTATTACTTCCCTTCTACGTGACGACTTTACCGAAAGAACCAAGAAGATGAATCCCTGCATTCACGAAAGCTTTAAATCGAAATGTTATTATGTTTTATTTTTATTATGTTTTATTTTTATTATTTTATTATGTTATATTTGTATTATTTTATTATTTTTTTTTAAAATTCTTTCATTATGTTTATTTTTATTATTTTATTATGTTTTATTTTTATTATTTTATTATGGTTATTTTTATTATTTTATTCTGTTATATTTTTATTATTTTATTATGTTATATTTTTATTATTTTATTATGTTATATTTTTATTATTTTATTATGTTTATTTTTATCATTTTATTATGTTTTATTTTTATTATTTTATTACTTCCCTTCTACGTGACGACTTTCCCGAAAGAACCAAGAAGATGAACCCTGAGTCTCTCGCGCATCTCCAACCTTAAATACCAACACGAGGCCACGCCCCCATTCACGAGGCCACGCCCCCATTCACGAGGCCACGCCCCCATTCACGAAGCCACGCCCCCATTCACGAGGCCACGCCCCCATCCTCGATCGTTCCCATAGCCACCAAGTACTAAGTCATGTTTTGCAGAGGGGGTCAAATACTTGTTTCCCTCATTAAAATGCAAATTAATTTATAACATTTTTGAAATGCGTTTTTCTGGATTTTGTTGTTGTTTTTCTGTCTCTCACTGTTCAAATAAACCACCATTAAAATTATAGACTGATCATTTCATTGTCGGTGGGCAAACGTTCAAAATCAGCAGGGGTTCAAATACTTTTTTTAAATCCTTTATATTAACTTCACTTGCTTGCTTGCTTGCGTGCTTACGACAGTGCAAATCTTTCGGTCGTTTTTTAACCCACTTCCCGTGATCCAATCGAGCTGACATTTTGCACACAGACTCGTTGTGCGTGACAATAAAATTTCGTTAAAACAATTTTCCCAAAATTTTCCACTTTTTAGGAAAAAAAAAATGTCATATTTAATTTAAAATACCAATGTGATCAAAATGAAACTCTTAACTCAAGAAAAACAGAACTGAATAATAAAATAAAACCGATGCCACGCATATAAAGGATTTATAGTTGAAAAAATTAGTTTTTACGTGTTAATTTTTTCCCCTCACTGTGCCCACCACCACCACGATCACCACCCCACGCAGCTGCCATGCGGGAGTGTGGGAGCCGACCCCGGTGTGCTGTGCCCGACCGCCCTCCACGGTCCAGAACGGCCGCGTATCCGTGGATCGCGAGCGCCTCCTGGCGCTGCTCACTTGCGACGAGGGCTACGAGCCGGCCAAGGGGGCGCAGGCCGCGTGTAGATCGGGGGCTTTCGACGTGAAAGCGTTCGCCTGCAAGGAGCGTGGGTCCTCTCACCTGACACGCACGCGCGCACGTGTATATGTGTAGTGTAGTAGTGTGGTGTGTAGTGTGGTGTGTAGTGTAGTGTATAGTGTAGTAGTCTATAGTGTAGTGTATAGTGTAGTGTATAGTGTAGTAGTGTATAGTGTAGTAGTGTATAGTGTAGTAGTGTATAGTGTAGTAGTGTATAGTGTAGTGTATAGTGTAGTAGTGTATGGTGTAGTGTATAATGTAGTGTATAGTGTAGTGTATAGTGTAGTAGTGTATAGTGTAGTAGTGTATAGTGTAGTGTATAGTAGTGTATAGTATAGTGTATAGTGTAGTGTATAGTAGTGTATAGTGTAGTGTATAGTAGTGTATAGTGTAGTGTATAGTGTAGTGTATAGTAGTGTATAGTGTAGTAGTGTATAGTGTAGTGTATAGTGTAGTGCATAGTAGTGTATAGTGTAGTTTATAGTGTAGTGTATAGTGTAGTGTATAGTGCAGTGTATAGTGTAGTGTATAGTGTAGTGTATAGTAGTGTATAGTGTAGTGTGTAGTGTGGTGTGTAGTGTATAGTGTAGTGTATAGTGTAGTGCATAGTGTAGTGTATAGTGTAGTGTATAGTAGAGTACAGTGTAGTGTATAGTGTAGTGTATAGTGTAGTGTATAGTGTATAGTGTATAGTGTAGTGCATAGTGTAGTGTATAGTGTAGTGTATAGTGTAGTGTATAGTGTAGTGTATAGTAGTGTACAGTGTAGTGTATAGTGTAGTGTATAGTGTAGTGTATAACCTCACCCTCCTCCATCCCAGGTAAGTGTGACACGGACCCCAAGAGCTATCTGCACGTCAGCAGCATCGGCAAGGGCCGTGAGCCGGGCTCGCTGTCCGTGAGCTGCAAGAAAGGATTCGTGACCATCGCAGGCCCCACTCGGTGAGGGCTCCCTCGCTCGCCACTCCACCACCGCCACCACCACTACCAACACCACCGCTATTACCACTAACAACACCACCGCCACCGCCACTACCACTAACAACACTAACAACACCAACACCACTGCTACTACCAACACCACCGCCACGGCCAACACCACCACCACTACCAACACCACCGCTATTACCACTAACAACACCACCGCCACTACCACCACCACCACTACCAACACCACTGCTACTACCGCCACCGCCACTACCACCGCCACCACTACCACTACCGCCACTACCAACACCACTACCACCGCCACTACCACTACCAACACCACCGCCGCCACTACCACCGCCACTACCACCGCCACTACCACCACCACTACCACCGCCACTACCACTACCACCACCGCCACTACCACCGCCACCACTACCACTACCAACACCACCGCCACTACCACTACCAACACCACCGCCACTACCAACACCACTACCAACACCACCGCCACTACCACTAACAACACCACTAACAACACTACTACCACTAACAACACCACCGCCACTACCACCACCACCACCACCACCACTAACAACACCACCACTAACAACACTACCACTAACAACACCACCACCATCGCCACTACCAACACCACCGCTATTACCACTACCAACACCACCACCATCGCCACTACCAACACCACCGCTATTACCACTACCAACACCACCACCATCGCCACTACCAACACCACCGCTATTACCACTACCAACACCACCGCCACTAACAACACCACCAATAACAACACCACCGCCACTAACAAACACCACTACCAACACCACCGCCACTACCACTACCACCGCCACCGCCACTAACAACACCACCAATAACAACACCACCGCCACCGCCACTACCACTACCACCGCCACCACCAACACCACCACCACCGCCACCACCACTAGCAACACCGCCACCACCGCCACTACCAACATCACCACCACCGCCACTACCACTACCACTGCCACCGCCACCACCACTACCAACACCACCACTACTGCCACTACCACCGCTATTACCACTACCAACACCACCGCCACTACCACTAACAACACCACCACCACGACCACTGCCACCACTACCAACACCACCACCACCGCCACTACCACCGCCACTACCACTACCAACACCACCGCCACTACCAACACCACTACCAACACCACCGCCGCCACTACCAACACCACCGCCACTACCACTACCACCGCCACTACCACCATCACCGCCACTACCAACACCACCGCCACTATCAACACCACCACCACTACCACCGCCACCACCACTACCACCACCACCGCCAATAACAACACCACCGCCACTACCAACACCACCACCACCAACACCACCGCCACTACCACCGCCACTAGCACTACCACCACCACTACCAACACCACCGCCACCGCCACTACCACCGCCACTACCACCACCACCGCCACTAACAACACCACCGCCACCGCCACTACCAACACCACTACCACCACCACCGCCACTACCAACACCACCGCCACTACCACCACCACCGCCACTACCACCACCACCGCCACTACCACCACCACCGCCACTACCAACACCACCACCACCGCCACTACCACTACAACCGCAAGCACTACCGCCACCACCACCATGACCACCACCACCACTACCACTACAACCGCAAGCACTACCGCCACCACCACCATGACCACCACCACCACTACCACTACAACCGCCACCACCATCATCACCACCACCGCCACCACCACCACTACCGCCACCACCACCATGACCACCACCACCACTACCACTACAACCGCCACCACCATCATCACCACCACCGCCACCACCACCACTACCGCCACCACCACCATGACCACCACCACCACTACCACTACAACCGCCACCACCATCATCACCACCACCACCACCACTACCGCCACCACTGCCGATCACACAATCTACCCCCTGCCTCTGACTACCTCTGTGACCCCCCTCCCCTCCCTTCCACCACTGTCACCACCGTCACCACCACCACTACCACGACTGTCACCAAAATCATCACCACCATCACCACCATCACCACTGTAACCACCACCACTATCACTGTCACCAACATCATCACCACCACCACCACCACTGTCATCACCACTACCACCACCGCCACTACCACGACCATCACCACCACCAACTCCACCACCAACTTCACCACCACTCTCACCACCATCATCATCATCACCACCATAACCACCACCACCACCATAATCACCACCACCACTGTCATCACGACCACTACCATCATCACCACTGTCACCACCACTACCACCACCATTGTCACCACCACCACAACCATCACAACCACCATTGTCACCACCATAACCACCACTGTCACCACTATCACCACCACCATCATCATCATCACCACCACCACCACCACCACTGTCATCACGACCACTGTCATCAACATCATCACCACCATCACCACCACCATTGTCACCACCATAACCAACACCATCATCACCACCACCACCATCACCACCATCACCGCTGTCACCACCACCACCACAACCCCCACCACCACCACAACCACCCCCCCCCCACAACCACCACTACCGCCACCACTGCCGATCACACAATCTACCCCCTGCCTCTGACTACCTCTGTGACCCCCCTCCCCTCCCTTCCACCACTGTCACCACCGTCACCACCACCACTACCACCACTGTCACCAACATTATCACCACCATCACCACCATCACCACTGTCACCACCACCACTATCACTGTCACCAACATCATCATCACCACCACCACTGTCACCAACATCATCACCACCACCACCATCACCACCACTGTCATCACGACCACCACCACCACCACTGTCACCAACATCATCACCATCATCACCACCACCGTCATCACAAACACCACCACCACTGTCATCACCACTACCACCACCGCCACTACCACGACCATCACCACCACCAACTTCACCACCAACTTCACCACCACTCTCACCATCATCATCATCACCACCACCACCACTGTCACCACCATAACCACCACCACCACCATCATCATCATCATCACCACCACTGTCATCACGACCACCGCCACCATCACCGCTGTCATCACCACTACCACCACCACGACTACCACCACCAACACTGTCATCACGGCCACCATCACCACTGTCACCACCACCACCACCACCACTGTCACCACCAACACTGTCATCATCGCCACCATCACCGCTGTCACCACCACCACCACCACAACCATCACCGCTGTCACCACCACTACCACCACCACCACCACCAACTTCACCACCACTCTCACCATCATCATCACCATCATCATCATCACCATCATCATCACCACCACCGTCATCACGACCACCGCCACCATCACCACTGTCATCACCACTACCACCACCGACACTACCACTGTCATCACCACCATAACCATCACCACTGTCATCACGACCACCACCACCACCATCATCATCATCACCACCACCACCGTCATCACGACCACCACCATCACCACCACCATCATCACCACCACCATCACCACTACCACCACCACTACCACCACCATCACCACCATCACCACCACCACCACCACCACCCCCCCCCCCCCACCACCACCACACCGGTGTAGCTGCGAGCGTGGCCGCCTGGTGCCGGAGCCGTCGTGCTGCCCGGACGCGGTGCCGGTGGCCCGCGGCTCGGTGCGAGTGCGCAGCGCCACGGGCTCGGTGAGCGCCGACCTCACCTGCGACGCCGGCCTGGCGCCCCGGAGGGAGGCGACCATCGCCTGCAGCAGAGGGCTGTGGGACGCAGAGAAGTTGGCGTGCGAGCGGGCACCTGGTGGGGCACCACCACGACAACCACCACAACCACCACGACCATAACTATAACCATGACCACGACAACCACGACCATGACAACCACAACCACGACCACAACCACCACAACCATAACAACCACCACGACCACAACAACCATGACAACCACGACAACAACCACTATAACCATGACAAGCACGACCACCACAACAACCACAACCACGACAACAACCACAACCACCACAACCATAACCACGACCACGACCATGTCAACTACGACCACAACAACCACAACCACGACCACAACCATGACAGCCACAACAACCACGACAACCACAACCATAACCACAACTATAACCACGACCACAACCACAACAACTACAATAACCACAACAACCACGACCACAACCATGACAATCACAACCACGACAACCACAACCACGACCATGACAACCACAACCATAACCACAACCACAACAACCATAACAACCAAAACCACAACAACCACGACCATAACCACAACCACAACAACCACGATAACCACAACCCCAACCACAACCATGACAACCACGACAACCACAACCACGACAACCACAACCACGACTACTACAACCCCAATCACAGGAGGTCTCGGGACAGAATCCAGCAGGTGCCATGGGTTGGCTGACAGATGACTGGTAGATGCACCACCAGCTGTACCCCCTACTGTGCCAGGCTAGGTGCAGGAGGTCACGGGGCAGACCCAGCAGGTGCCATGGGTTGACTGACCGAGATGACTGGCTGATGCACCACCTGTGCCCCCTACTGTGCCAACTTACTGCGTTTTAGCCGCCCGGCGCTCTGCTCGTTGTTGTGAGCGTCGCTCCTCCGCCCTCCGTTGTTGCTGGAGGGCGACTGCCTCCAACTGCCCAGTAGCCTCAAGGTGCACCTAGCCTGGCACTGCCCAGCAGCAGGCACAGCGTCCTTCACGAGCCTCCTGTGTGGTGTTACTGACAAAAAAAAGAACAGGCCCCTATTCTTATTTTGTTTATACTTTGACACTGCCAACAAAAATGTATCCCATGTAACAATCGATATGATGGTGATGATGATGGTGATGATAGTGATGATGGTGATGATGATGACAGTGAAGTGAAGTGATGTTCACGTCACCCACAGCCGCTAACGAAGTGAAGAGCTGCATGGAGGGAGTTTGCGTGATCCGCCCTAAAGAGGCAAATCTCCGTACGGTGGAAAGTGAGTCACCCACTCAGTCACTCACTCACTCAGTCACTCACTCAGCCACCCACTCACTCAACCACTCACTAAGCCACTCACTCACCCACCCACTCACCCACTCACTCACCCACCCACTCACTCACTCACCCACCCACTCACTCACCCACTCACCCACTCACCCACCCACTCACTCACCCACCCACTCAGTCACTCACCCACTCACTCACTCACTCACCCACTCACTCAACCAATCACCCACCCACTCACCCACTCACTCACTTACTCAGTCACCCACTCAATCACCCACTCACTCACCCACTCACTCACTTACTCACTCACTCAGTCACCCACTCACTCAACCACTCACTCACTCACTTACTCACCCACTCAGTCACCTACTCACTCAACCACTCACTCACTTACTCACCCACTCAGTCACCCACTCACTCAACCACTCACTCACTTACTCACCCACTCACTCACCCACTCACCCACTCACTCAACCACTCACTCAGTAACCCACCCACTCACTCACCCACTCACTCACCCACTCACTCACCCACTCACTCACCCACTCACTCACCCACTCACTCAACCACCCACTCACTCAGTCACCCACTCACTCACCCAGTCAGTCACCAACTCACTCACTCACCCACTCACCCACCCACCTACTAGCTCACTTACCCACTCCCAAATTCAATCAACCACCCACCCACTTACCCACTCACCAACCCACTCAACCACTCACTCACCCACTCACTCACTCAGTCACCCACTCGCTCACTAACTCACTTATCCACTCAGCCGCTCACTCACTCATTCACTCATCCACCCTCTCACTCGCTTATTCACTCGCGCACTCACTCATCCAATCATCCACTAACCCACTAACCCACTCAACCACTCACCCACTCACCCACTCACCCACTCACCCTCTCACTCACCCACTCACTCATCCAATCATCCACTAACCCACTAACCCACTCACTCACCCACTCACTCATCCACTAACCCACTCACTCACTCGTCCACTCAGCCACCCATTCGCTCACTCACTCACTTACTCACCCACTCTATCATTCCTCCAGTCACCCATTCACTCACTTACTCACCCACGCACTCACTCACCCATTCACTTGTGGTTGTGCTGGTGGTTGTGCTGGTGATGTTGTTTGTGGTGGTGGTGATGGTGGTGGTTATGGTGGTGGTTGTAGTGATGGTGGTAGAGGTCGTGGTGGTGGTTGTGGTGGTGGTGATTTTGTTTGTGGTGGTGGTGTTTGTGGCGGTGGTTGTGGTGGTAGTTGTGATGGTGGTGATGTTGTTTGTGGTGGTGGTGTTTGTGGTTGTGGTGGTGGTTGTGGTGGTGATGTTGTTTGTGATGGTGGTGATTTTGTTTGTGATGGTGGTGATGTTGTTTGTAGTGGTGGTGGTGTTGGTGTTAATGGCGCTAACCGCAGGCGCTTGTCGTGTTGGTTGTGGTGGTCGCGATGGTTGTTGTGGTTGTGGCTGTGGTTGTGGCTGTGGTTGTGGTGCTCAGCCCAGAAGCTGCTGCACCTGACGTCCCCACGTCCGAGCACGGCGCGCGTCACGCTGCCCACCACACGGCACAGCTCCAAGTGCCTCTTCTTCTCATACGTAGGCCGCAAGCCCTGGGCCATCAAGGTGAGAGGTCATTGGGTCACCAGGGTGAGAGGTCATTGGGTCAGCAGGGTGAGAGGTCATTGGGTCAGCAGGATGAGAGGTCACCAGGGTGAGAGGTCATCGGGTCAGCATGGTGAGAGGTCACTGGGTCACCAGGGTGATAGGTCATTTGGGTCACCGGGGTTAGAGGTCATTGGGCCATCAAGGTGAGAGGTCATTGGGTCAGAAGGGTGAGAGGTCACTGGGTCACCAGGGTGAGAGGTCATTGGGCCATCAATGTGAGAGGTCATTGGGTAACCAGGGTGAGAGGTCATTGGGTCAGCAGGGTGAGAGGTCACTGGGTCACCAGACCCACACAGACACACACTGACAGATACACACATAGACATACGCACACACAGACACATACAGTCACACACACACACACAGACCCACACACACAGATCCACATACAGACACACACTGACAGATACACACACAGACATATGCACACACAGACACATACAGTCACACACACACACAGACAGACACACACAGACCCACATACAGACACACTGACAGATACACACACAGACCCACACACACACACAGACCCACACACACACACACAGACCCACACACACAGACACACACTGACAGATACACACACAGACACACACTGACAGATACACACACACAGACCCACACACACAAAGTGGGTGCCCACCGCCACCATCACCTGGGCTGGGGATCTCTGTGTGCGTTCGCAGCCCGTCGGAGGCGGACTGCCCGGCCTGCAGATGGAAAGTCGTGCCTCCATCAGCTACGGGTCGGCGGTCATTCCCATCGTTGGAGACATCACTGAGGTCAGGTTCGAGGTCTTACCGCGCCAACAACAATGTTTAACGCGTGGGCTGTACTAGGATACTACACTATACACTACTACACTATACACTACACTATACACTGCACTATACACTACTACACTATACACTACACTATACACTACACTATACACTACACTATGCACTACTACACTATACACTACTACACTATACACTACACTATACACTACACTATACACTACACTATACACTACTACACTACACTATACACTACTACACTATACACTACACTATGCACTACACTGTACACTACACTATACACTACTGCACTACACTATGCACTACGCTATACACTACACTCTACACTACACTATATACTAAACTATACACTACTACACTATACACTACTACACTATACACTACTACACTATACACTACTACACTATACTATACACTACTATACTATACACTACTACACTATACACTACTACACTACACTATACACTACTACACTATACACTACTACACTATACACTACACTATACACTACTACACTATACACTACACTATGCACTACTACACTATACACTACTACACTATACACTACGCTATACACTACACTATACACTACTACACTATACACTACGCTATACACTACTACACTACACTATACACTACACTACTACACTATACACTACACTATACACTACTGCACTACACTATACACTACACTATACACTACTACACTATACACTACTACACTACACTATACACTACACTATACACTACACTATACACTACGCTATACACTGCTACACTATACACTACTACACTATACACTACACTATACACTACATTATACACTACACTATACACTACGCTACACACTACACTATACACTACACTATACACTACACTATACACTACACACTACACTATACACTACACTATACACTGCACTATACAATACTACACTATACACTACTACACTATACACTACGCTATACACTACTACACTATACACTACTACACTATACACTACTACACTATACACTACTACACTATACACTACACACTACACTATACACTACACTATACACTACACTACGACACTGCACTATACACTACTACACTACTACACTATACACTACTACACTATACACTAAACTATACACTACTACACTATACACTACACTATACACTACACTATACACTACACTACGACACTGCACTATACACTATACACTACTACACTATACACTAAACTATACACTACTACACTATACACTACACTATACGCTATACACTACGCTATACACTACGCTATACACTACGCTATATATAATGTTGGTCTACCGCTAAAGGGCCGTCCATAAATGACGTCACGCACCTAAGGGGGGGGGGGGGTGGGGGTCAGACATTTGTGACGATGTGTGACGAGGGGGTGGGGGGTGTGTTTGAGAAATGTGACGTCACGTAACAAAGCGCAACTCTAAATAAATATAGACAAAACTAGATTTGAAGCTTCCGTGACTGCAATGATTCATGTTCTTAGGTTTTTTCGGGAAAGTCACGTAGGTAGAAAATTTAAATTAATAAAAAGTAAAATAAAAATCACTTTTTTATTTTTATTTTACTTCAATTTTATTAAATTAATAAAAGTAAAATAAAAATCACGACGTATCAAGCGATACAGCTATCGTACTTGATACAGCTAAGTAGTTGATAATAGCTAAGTAGTTGATAATAGCTAAGTAGTTGATAATAGCTAAGTAGTTGATAATAGCTAAGTAGTTGATAATAGCTAAGTAGTTGATAATAGCTAAGTAGTTGATAATAGCTAAGTAGTTGATAATAGCTAAGTAGTTGATAATAGCTAAGTAGTTGATAATAGCTAAGTAGTTGATAATAGCTAAGTAGTTGATAATAGCTAAGTAGTTGATAATAGCTAAGTAGTTGATAATAGCTAAGTAGTTGATAATAGCTAAGTAGTTGATAATAGCTAAGTAGTTGATAATAGCTAAGTAGTTGATAATAGCTAAGTAGTTGATAATAGCTAAGTAGTTGATAATAGCTAAGTAGTTGATACGCCTATCGTGCTGTGACGGTTCCACCTCATCCAACGCACAGCACGATTGCTCTATCAAGTAAGAGGGCGAGTGGGCGAGTGGGTGAGCGCGTGAGTGGGCGAGTGAGTGGGTGAGTGAGTGGGTGAATGAGTGAGTGGGTGAGTGAGTGGGTGAGTGAGTGGGTGAGTGAGTGGGCGAGTGAGTGGGCGAGTGGGTGAGCGAGTGAGTGGGCGAATGAGTGAGTGGGTGAGTGGGTGAGTGGGTGAGTGAGTGGGTGAATGAGTGAGTGGGTGAGTGGGTGAGTGGGTGAGTGAGTGGGCGAGTGGGTGAATGAGTGGGCGAGTGAGTGGGCGAATGAGTGGGTGAGCGAGTGAGTGGGCGAATGAGTGGGCGAGTGAGTGGGCGAATGAGTGGTCGAATGAGTGGGTGAGTGGGCGAATGAGTGGGCGAGTGAGTGGGTGAGTGAGTGGGTGAATGTGTGGGTGAATGAGTGAGTGGGTGAGTGAGTGGGTGAGTGAGTGGGCGAGTGAGTGGGCGAATGAGTGGGCGAGTGAGTGGGCGAATGAGTGGGCGAGTGAGTGGGCGAATGAGTGAGTGGGTGAGTGGGTGAGTGGGTGAGTGAGTGGGCGAGTGGGTGAGTGGGTGAATGCATGAGTGGGTGAGTGGGCGGGTGAGTGAGTGGGTGAATGAGTGAGTGGGTGAGTGAGTGGGCGAGTGGGTGAGTGGGTGAATGAATGAGTGGGTGAGTGGGCAGGTGAGTGAGTGGGTGAGTGAGTGGGCGAGTGGGTGAGTGAGTGGGTGAATGAGTTAGTGGGTGGGTGAATGAGTGAGTGGGTGAATGAGTGAGTGGGTGAGTGGGTGAGTGGGTGAGTGAGTGGGCGAGTGGGTGAATGAGTGGGCGAGTGAGTGGGCGAATGAGTGGGTGAGCGAGTGAGTGGGCGAATGAGTGGGCGAGTGAGTGGGCGAATGAGTGGGCGAGTGAGTGAGTGGGCGAATGAGTGGGCGAGTGAGTGGGTGAGTGAGTGGGTGAATGAGTGGGTGAATGAGTGAGTGGGTGAGTGAGTGGGTGAGTGAGTGGGCGAGTGAGTGGGCGAATGAGTGGGCGAGTGAGTGGGCGAATGAGTGGGCGAGTGAGTGGGCGAATGAGTGGGCGAGTGAGTGGGCGAATGAGTGGGCGAGTGAGTGAGTGGGCGAATGAGTGGGCGAGTGAGTGGGTGAGTGAGTGGGTGAATGAGTGGGTGAATGAGTGAGTGGGTGAGTGAGTGGGCGAGTGAGTGGGCGAGTGAGTGGGCGAATGAGTGGGCGAGTGAGTGGGCGAATGAGTGGGCGAGTGAGTGGGCGAATGAGTGAGTGGGTGAGTGGGTGAGTGAGTGGGCGAGTGGGTGAGTGGGTGAATGCATGAGTGGGTGAGTGGGCGGGTGAGTGAGTGGGTGAGTGAGTGAGTGAGTGGGTGAGTGAGTGGGCGAGTGGGTGAGTGGGTGAATGAATGAGTGGGTGAGTGGGCAGGTGAGTGAGTGGGTGAGTGAGTGGGCGAGTGGGTGAGTGAGTGGGTGAATGAGTGAGTGGGTGGGTGAATGAGTGAGTGGGTGAGTGAGTGGGCGAGTGAGTGGGTGAGTGGGCGAGTGCGTGAGTGAGTGGGTGAATGAGTGAGTGGGCGAGTGAGTTAGTGGGTCAAGTAAGTTACTTGATACAGCTATCGTGCTGTGACGGTTCCACCTGAAGACGGAAGCTTGTGTTGCCTCCGAAACGTCGTGATTTTTATTTTATTTCTATTTTACTTTTATTAACTTGAATTTTTTACCTACGTGACTTTACCGAAAAAACCTAAGAATATAGACAACACGTTCTACTTAATTAAGTAGACTTTGTAATAAATGTTTTATCCTACAACATCAGAGTGCAGCGCCACATTAAATACGCACTACAATGACAATAGTTTAAAGCGATTTGAAGCATGTTTTATACTACTTACCCCGCCCACACTAACCCCCCCCCACGAACCCCCCCCCCCCCCCACGAACCCCCCAGGTGGAGCTGGAGTTGACCTTCTCTGACCTGGCGCTGGAGGATGCCCACGTGGACGTCTGTGACCTCGCTGAGCTCGGACTCACGCCGGCTCAGAGCAGGGGCTGACATCGCTCACCCACTCATTCACTCACTTACTCACCCACCCACTCACTCACCCATCCACTCACCCACCCACTCACCAACTCACCCACCCACCCACTCACCCACCCACCCACTCACCCACTCACCCACTCACCTACCCACTCACCCACTCACCTACCCACTCACTCACCAACTCACCCACTCACCTACCCACCCACCCACTCACCAACTCACCCACTCACCAACTCACCCACTCACCTACCCACCCACCCACTCACCCACCCACCCACCCACCCACCCACTCACCAACTCACCCACTCACCTACCCACCCACCCACTCACCCACCCACTCACCAACTCACCCACTCACCTACCCACCCACCCACTCACCCACCCACTCACCAACTCACCCACTCACCTACCCACCCACCCACTCACCCACCCACTCACCAACTCACCCACTCACCTACCCACCCACCCACTCACCCACCCACTCACCCACTCACCCACTCACCTACCCACCCACCCACTCACCCACCCACTCACCAACTCACCCACTCACCTACCCACCCACCCACTCACCCACCACCCACCCAGCAATGTCCGAAGGGAGTGACTCTCACGGCCGGACGTAGCAGCGATCAGCAACGATTCCGGCCGGGGCGATGATTCCACAATAAAGTCTTGCTGTGTGCGGGTTACATCAACTGAGTTGTGAATGTTGTGTCGTCAACACCCTCCACCACCAGCCCGACACAGCCTCACCAACCCGCACGGAGGGTCGCCTGGTGTGGCGGGCCAGAGAGCACAGACCAGAGGTGACAACCGGGTACCCGATACCCGTACCCTACCCGATACCCGGCTACCCGTACTCGTACCCGGCCGGGTACGGGTACGGGTACCTGTTTGCGACCCTGGTGCGGCCGGGTACGGGTACGGGTAGGCCGTGAGTCACTGGTGAGTCACTGTTTGTCACTCATTTCCCAACGTCTTGTCTCTTCTCACAATTCAAGTTCCTAGAATCAACCCACCCGCGCCTGCAACATGGCTTCATCCCAGAGGTCGCAATCGGGTACCCGATACCCGTACCCTACCCGATACCCGGCTACCCGTACCCGGGTACGGATACCCGTTTGCGACCCTGGTGCGGCCGGGTACGGGTAAGGAATCAAACCCCCGTTTGCGACCTCTGGTACAGACACACGAGGACGTTGACATTCAGCGCTGGTGTCATTACATCCGCAGTGACAGTGAATGTCGCTGTGTGTGGTGCCGGGCTTACTGGGCGTAGTACCACCGGCCCTAGCGGGGCTGGGTGATCGCTGGTGCGGGCTCGCGGCGAGGGAGCGAGAGGGAGCGTCAGCCTGCCAGGGTCAAGATACGCCGGTTGACCTGCCTACACGTGACTGAACAATATTGGGGGGGGGGTGGGCACTGGGTGGTCACGTGGTGTAAAAGAGCCCTCGGGAGCCTTCGGGGAAAGAGGCGGAGAGATCTAGAAGGTGGGTGGGGCGAGGGGCGGAGAGATCTAGAAGGTGGGCGGGGCGAGGGGCGGAGAGATCTAGAAGGTGGGCGGGGCGAGGTGTGGAGAGATCTAGAAGGTGGGCGGGGCGAGGGGCGGAGAGATCTAGAAGGTGGGCGGGGCGAGGGGCGGAGAGATCTAGAAGGTGGGCGGGGCGAGGGGCGGAGCCAGAGAGTTCTAGAAGGTGGGCGGGGCGAGGGGTGGAGAGATTTAGAAGGTGGGCGGGGCGAGGGGTGGAGAGATCTAGAAGGTGGGCGGGGCGAGGGGTGGAGAGATCTAGAAGGTGGGCGGGGCGAGGGGCGGAGCCGGAGAGTTCTAGAAGGTGGGCGGGGCGAGGGGTGGAGAGATCAAAAAGGTGGGCGGGGCGAGGGGCGGAGAGATCTAGAAGGTGGGCGGGGCGAGGGGTGGAGAGTTCTAGAAGGTGGGCGGGGCGAGGGGCGGAGAGATCTAAAAGGTGGGCGGGGCAAGGGGCGAAGCCGGAGAGTTCTAGAAGGTGGGCGGGGCGAGGGGCGGAGAGATCTAGAAGGTGGGCTGGGCGAGGGGCGGAGAGATCTAGAAGGTGGGCGGGGCGAGGGGCGGATAGATCTAGAAGGTGGGCGGGGCGAGGGGCGGAGAGATCTAGAAGGTGGGCGGGGCGAGGGGCGGAGAGATCTAGAAGGTGGGCGGGGCGAGGGGCGGATAGATCTAGAAGGTGGGCGGGGCGAGGGGCGGAGAGATCTAGAAGGTGGGCGGGGCGAGGAGCGGAGAGATCTAGAAGGTGGGCGGGGCGATGGGCGGAGAGATCTAGAAGGTGGGCGGGGCGAGGGGCGGAGCCACCCCCAACTCGGGCTGATATAACGGCGGCTCCGTGAGGTCTTCGGGGTTCTTCGTGTTGCTGGTGTCAAGTTGATCCACGACGGGTTAAAGAAGCCTCTAGCCACGTGGTCCGGGAACCAGCTCGTGGTTCGTGCCGGGATAGCGAACCGTGTCTGGTTCTGATGTAGCGTGGCAAGATGGGCGTTCGACAGCCGAGTGTAGGTCACGTGATGTTGTGTGTTGAGTTGGTGAAATAAATAGTGTTGCTCCCGAGACAACGTCTGTGACTGAGTTGGACTCACTACACATCAACAACAATAACCACAACCACAACAACCACAACAGCAACCATAACAACAACCACAACTACAACAACCATACCAACTTCAACCACAACAACCATAACAACAACCACAGCAACACACACATATTGACACACTCGAGTAGCGTGTGACGTTTAGCGCTGGTGTGATTACAACAGCAACTACTGATGACGGAGACTTGTGTTGCCTCCGAAACGTCGTGATTTTTTATTTTATTTTACTTTCATTAATTTTAATGTTTTACCTACGTGACTTTACCGAAAAAACCTAAGAATATAGCAACTACAACCACCAGAACAACAACTACAGGAACAACCACAACAACAACCACAGCAACAACCACAACAGCAACAACCACCAACACAAAAAGAACAGGAACAACGATAGCAATTACAACAACCACAGCAACAACCACAACCACAGCAACAACCACAACAGCAACAACCACCACAAGAAGAACAGGAACGACCACAACAACTAAAACAACAACAACAACCACAACAGCAACAACCACAACCACAAGAAGAACAGGAACAACGACAACAACTACAACAACCACAACAACAACCACACAGTGTAGTGTATAGTGTAGTGTAGTGTCGGGTGGTGGCGGGTTTTGACGACACAGTCAAATTCACGAGGTCCTGCACAAAATAAAACCGCGATTATGGAGGATGTCACTCACTCGGATGCCTTCACCACCACCTGGAGACCTTCACGAAGCACAGCGGTTTCTGATACGAACAACTTAAAGCGTCATCTTCAGTAGGCGATTCACGTTGAAAGAATCATTACAACTTTAATTCGTTTTAAAGCTTACAGAAAAACAATTCGCGCGAAAGTATGTTTTTGCACTTAGGCAAAAAAATCTAACAAACACAACCGCTCCCGCGTTTATTTATGCCAATTACACATCGCTGAACATGTGATGTGTTGTTTAGTAACTTCAGCTACATACTATTAACATTCCTTCCCTTTGTTAATGCTACCCCCCATCCCCTCCCTTTGATGCTGCTAATCCTGCATAATGCACGGGCATAATGACTTTGAAATCCCCCGCCCACCTCCTACGCATTTCCCATAAATATGCTAAATTCCGCTTGATATGATGTTTATTTTGTCAAGGCGCTCTTCCTCCCCCCTCCAATCCAGCTTAAATATACGCTCCAAGCTTGGTGGTGTTTCATTCTTCACCTGAGGACGGCTGCTTGCGTTGTGGCCGAAACGTCGTGAGAATAATTTTATTATGTTTTATTTTTATGATTTTATTACTTCCCTTCTACGTGACTTTACCGAAAGAACCAAGAAGACACTTAAAACAGTACGGGGTAAAAAAAAAACACATTTAAAACACAGCACCCAAAGGCGTCATATCACGAGAGAATTGTGCAAAAAAATACGATATTTTAAATAATGATTAGCGGCGATTATCCGAAGTTTTTATTCAATCAGGCGCCCACCCCCTCCCCCCAGAAGCCGCCAGATAACACTGGTCAACACACTTTTTCTGACATAAGGTATTCCAACGGTCTTAAGGTAATTTTTGGGGTGCCGATTTCAAATCTGGCATCAGTTTTTGTCTATCACGTCAGGTTTTTGAGATATCAAATATAGCATTTTCAATAAAAACTGCAGAAGAAAAATATGAAATAAATATGGATGTCTACGTAAAATGATATTATGAACACACTATCCTAAAAATACAGCACCGTATTTTAACACTAAAGCAGTCACTGACTCGCAACAACTTGCAATCATAAGTGACAGAGTTAATTTCGGGTAAAATCAATGAAAATGGGGTATGCCGATAGCATAAAATGAGATGTGATAGAGCAAATCTGAGATCAGATTTGGAATCAACACCCTGAAATTAGTCTAGAACAGCTGCAAAAGTCCAGGCCAGAAAAACATGTTTTTTTTTGTTGTTGACCAGTGTAATCGCCGATAAACCGGAATGGTAATCGATTATCTGCTGGAATATTGATCCCCGTCTCGTCTCCATTTGTCTCTGTTTAGAAATTTAGACCCAGGCTAACTAAATGTTCATTCCAGGCTAGGCGAAGTTGAGACACAGGTTTAGTGAATCTTTTGCTGCAGGTTTAGTTAATTTTTTGTTCCAGGTTTAGTGAATTTTTAGTTGCAGGTTTAGTGAATTTTTGTTGCAGGTTTAGTGGATTTCAGTTAGTGACCTTTAATCCTGCATTGAGAGATTTTATTTTCTAGGCTTAGTGAATTTTAATCGTTGTGTGAGTGAAATTTAGTTCCAGATTTAGTGAATTTTAGCTGCGGGTTTAGCGAATTTTAGTTCCGGGTTCGGCGAATTTTTAGTGCCATGATTTAGTGAATTTTAGCCACGGGTTTAGGCAATTTTAGTTTCAGGTTGAGTGAATTCTAGTTCCAGGCTTTAGCGAATTGCATTTCATGGTGAATGTTAATACCGGGTTTTAGTGTGAACAAATGTCCTGTGCCTAGTGAATTTTCTTTCCGTATTTATTAAATTGTTAGCCCATGTTGAGTGAATTTTAATCCTAGGTTTAGTGATTTTAAGCCCATGTTTAGTGAATTGTAATCCAAATTTTAGTTTAAGCCCATGTTTATTTAATTGTAAGCTCAAGTTTAGTGCATTTTAAGCCCAAGTTTAGTGCATTTTAAGACCAAGTTTAGTGAATTTTAAGCCCATGTTTAGTGAATTTTAAGCCCAGTTTTAGTGATTTTAAGCCCAGTTTTAGTGAATATTAAGCCCCAGTTTAGTGAATTTTAAGCCCAGGTTTCGTGCATTTTAAGGCTAAGTTCAGTGAATTTTAAGCCCAAGTTTAGTGCATTTTAAGCCTATGTTTATTGAATTTTAAGCCCAGTTTTAGTGCATTTTAAGCCCAAGTTTCGTGAATTTTAAGCCCAAGTTTAGTACATTTTAAGCCAAGGTTTAGTGAATTTTAAGCCCATGGTTAGTGAATTTTAAGCCCAGGTTTGGTGAATTTTACGCCCAAGTTTAGTGAATTTTAAACCCAAGTTTGGTGCATTTTAAGCCCAAGTTTAGTGCATTTAAGCCCAGGTTTAGTGAATTTTAAGCCCAAGTTTAGTTAATTTTAAGCCCAAGTTTAGTGAATTTTAAGCCTAGGGTTAGTGCATTTTAAGCCCAAGTTTAGTGAAGTTTAAGGCCAAGTTTAGTGAATTTTAAGCCCTGGTTTAGTGCATTTTAAGCCCAATTTTAGTGAATTTTAAGCCCAAGTTTAATGAATTTTAAGCCCTGGTTTAGTGCGTTTAAGCCCAGGTTTAATGAATTTTAAGCCCAAGTTTAGTGAATTTTAAACCCAAGTTTGGTGCATTTTAAGCCCAAGTTTAGTGCATTTTAAGCCCAGGTTTAGTGAATTTTAAGCCCAAGTTTAGTTAATTTTAAGCCCAAGTTTAGTGAATTTTAAGCCCTGGTTTAGTGCATTTTAAGCCCAGGTTTAGTGAATTTTAAGCCCAAGTTTAGTGAATTTTAAGCCCAGGTTTAGTGACTTTTAAGCCCAGGTTTAGTGCATTATAAGCCCAAGTTTAGTGAATTTTAAGCCAAAGTTTAGTGCATTTTAAGCCCAGGTTTAGTGAATTTTAGGCCCAAGTTTAGTGAATTTTAAGCCCAGGTTTAGTGACTTTTAAGCCCAAGTTTAGTGCATTTTAAGCCCAAGTTTAGTGAATTTTAAGCCTAGGTCTAGTGCATTTTAAGACCAAGTTTAGTGAATTTTAAGCCCAAGTTTAGTGCATTTTAAGACCAAGTTTAGTGCATTTTAAGCCCAGGTTTAGTGGCTTTTAAGCCCAGATTTAGTGGCTTTTAAGCCCAGGTTTAGTGACTTTTAAGCCCAGGTTTAGTGAATTTTAAGCCCAGGTTTAGTGAATTTTAAGCTCAGGTTTAATGAATTTTAAGCCCAGGTTTAGTGAATTTTAAGCCCAAGTTTAGTGAATTTTAAGCCCAAGGTTAATGAATTTTAAGCCCAAGTTTAGTGAAATTTTATCCCAATTTTAGTCAATTTCAAGCCCAGCTTTAGTGAAACGTCGCCCCCAGGCTCAGTGAATTTTAAATTTACGGTCAATTTCAGTCGCAGGCCCCGGGGTGAATCCCGGGTTCACCGCGATGGCGTCACGCGATTGACGATCCAGCCAAGGTGTTCAGGATGCTCGCTGATGCAATCGTCGGTACGCCGCCTGCCCGCCCGCCCGGGTACCCGTTCCCTACCCATACCCGGCCGCACCAGGGTCGCAAACGGCTACCTGTACCCGTACCTGGCCGGGTACGGGTAGCCGGGTATCGGGTAGGGTACGGGTATCGGGTACCCGGTTGCGACCTCTGGGATGAAGCCATGTTGCAGGCGCGGGTGGGTTGATTCTAGGAACTTGCATTGTGAGAAGAGACAAGACGTTGGGAAATGAGTGACACACGGTGACTCACCAGTGACTCACGGCCTACCCGTACCCTACCCGATACCCGGCCGGGTACAGGTAGCCGGGTATCGGGTACCCGGTTGTAACCTCTGACCCAGAGGCCCTCCCCCGCCTCTCACGACGCCTCTGCATCGTCATCACCGGCACGCCCGACACGGGTTGATGCATAGTGTAGTGTATAGTGTAGTGTATAGTATAGTGTAGTGTATAGTGTAGTGTATAGTATAGTGTAGTGTATAGTGTAGTGTATAGTATAGTGTATAGTATAGTGTAAAGTGTAGTGTATAGTGTAGTGTATAGTGTAGTAGTGTATAGTGTAGTGTATAGTGTCGTGTATAGTATAGTGTATAGTGTAGTGTATAGTGTAGTAGTGTATAGTGTAGTGTATAGTAGTGTATAGTGTAGTGTATAGTGTAGTGTATAGTATAGTGTAGTGTATAGTGTAGTGTATAGTGTAGTGTATAGTGTAGTGTATAGTAGTGTATAGTAGTGTATAGTGTAGTGTAGTGTATAGTGTAGTATATAGTGTAGTGTAGTGTATAGTGTAGTGTATAGTAGTATAGTGTATAGTGTAGTGTATAGTGTAGTGTAGTGTATAGTGTAGTGTATAGTATAGTGTAGTGTATAGTGTAGTGTATAGTAGTATAGTGTATAGTGTAGTGTATAGTGTAGTGTAGTGTATAGTGTAGTGTATAGTATAGTGTAGTGTATAGTGTAGTGTATAGTAGTATAGTGTATAGTGTAGTGTATAGTGTAGTGTAGTGTATAGTGTAGTGTATAGTATAGTGTATAGTAGTGTAGTGTATAGTATAGTGTAGTGTATAGTGTAGTATATAGTGTAGTGTAGTGTATAGTGTAGTGTATAGTAGTATAGTGTATAGTGTAGTGTATAGTGTAGTGTAGTGTATAGTGTAGTGTATAGTATAGTGTAGTGTATAGTGTAGTGTATAGTAGTATAGTGTATAGTGTAGTGTATAGTGTAGTGTATAGTTGTATAGTGTATAGTGTAGTGTATAGTGTAGTGTAGTGTATAGTGTAGTGTATAGTGTAGTGTATAGTAGTGTAGTGTATAGTATAGTGTAGTGTATAGTGTAGTGTATAGTAGTGTAGTGTATAGTGTAGTGTATAGTGTATAGTGTAGTGTATAGTGTCGTGTATAGTGTCTCACGACGCCTCCGCATCATCATCGCCGGCACGCCCGACACGGCGGCAGCCGCAGCGAATGAGCACTCCGAACGCTCTGCGGAACGGGCGGTTCAGGGAGGCGTAGAGCAGCGGGTTGATGCCCGAGTTCACGTAGCCCAGCCACGTGACCACGTTCCACGCGAGGCCGCCGCTGCTGTAGCCAATCAGAGGGTCGACGACGCTCAGCAGGAAGATGGGGAGCCAGCAGAGGAGGAAGACCCCCATGATGGTGGCCAGCGTCTTGGTGGCGCCGTGCTCGCGACGCATCCGCCTCCAGCGGTTGCGGCTCTCGTCATCGTTCTCTTGCGACTGGTGGCGGGTGAGGGGGGGTGTGGGTAGGTGGGTAGGTAGGTGGGTAGGTGGGGGGGTAGGTGGGGGGGTAGGTGGGTAGGGGTGAGGGGTGTGGGTGGGTAGGTGGGGGGGTAGGTGGGTAGGGGTGTGGGGTGTGAGTAGGTGGGGGGTGTGAGTAGGTAGGTAGGTGGGTGGGGGTGTGGGTAGGTAGGTGGGTGGGTAGGTGGGGGGGGTAGGTGGGTAGGGGTGTGGGGTGTGGGTAGGAGGGGGGTAGGTGGGTGGGGGTGTGGGTAAGTGAGGGGGTGCGTAGGTAGGTAGGTGGGTGGGGGTGTGGGTAGGTAGGTGGGTGGGGGTGTGGGTAGGTAGGTAGGTAGGTGGGTAGGTGGGGGGGTAGGTGGGTAGGGGTGTGGGGTGTGAGTAGGTGGGGGTGTGGGTAGGTAGGTGGGTGGGGTGTGAGTAGGTAGGTGGGTGGGGGTGTGGGTAGGTAGTTGGGTGGGTAGGTGGGGGGGGTAGGTGGGTAGGGGTGTGGGGTGTGGGTAGGAGGGGGGTAGGTGGGTGGGGGTGTGGGTAAGTGAGGGGGTGCGTAGGTAGGTAGGTGGGTGGGGGTGTGGGTAGGTAGGTGGGTGGGGGTGTGGGTAGGTAGGTGGGTAGGTGGGGGGGTAGGTGGGTAGGGGTGTGGGGTGTGAGTAGGTGGGGGTGTGGGTAGGTAGGTGGGTGGGGTGTGTGTAGGTAGGTGGGTGGGGGTGTGGGTAGGTAGGTGGGTGGGTAGGTGGGGGGGTAGGTGGGTAGGGGTGTGGGGTGTGGGTAGGAGGGGGGTAGGTGGGTGGGGGTGTGGGTAAGTGAGGGGTGTGCGTAGGTAGGTAGGTGGGTGGGGGTGTGGGTAGGTAGGTGGGTGGGGGTGTGGGTAGGTAGGTAGGTGGGTAGGTGGGGGGGTAGGTCGGTAGGGGTGTGGGGTGTGGGTAGGTGGGGAGGTGCGTAGGTGGGGGTGTGGGGTGTGAGTAGGTGGGGGTGTGGGTAGGTAGGTGGGTGGGGGGTGGGTAGGTGGGTGGGGGTGTGGGTAGGGAGGTAGGTGGGGGTGTTGGTAGGGAGGTGGGTAGATGAGTAGGGAGGTAGGTGGGGGTGTGGGTAGGTAGGTGGGTGGGGTGTGTGTAGGTAGGTGGGTGGGGGTGTGGGTAGGTGGGTAGGGGTGTGGGGTGTGGGTAGGTGGGGAGGTGAGTAGGTGGGGGTGTGGGTATGTAGGTAGATGGGTGGGGGTGTGGGTAGGGAGGTAGGTGGGGTTGTGGGTAGGGAGGTGGGTAGGTGGGTAGGGAGGGTAGGTGCGGGTGTGGGTAGGTGGGGGTGAGGGTAGGTAGGTGGGTGGGTGCGTAGGTAGGTGTGGGTGAGGGGTGTGGGTAGGTGGGGGTGTGGGTAGGTAGGTGAGGGGGTGTGGGTAACCCACTCACCCACACACTCACTCACTCATCCACTCACTCACTCATCCACTCACTCACTCACTCACCCACTCACTCACCCACTCACCCACTCACCCACTCACTCACCCACTCACCCACGCACTCACTCACCCACTCACTAATCCACTCACTCACCCACCCACTCACTAACCCACTCACTAACGCACTCACCCACTCACTTTCTCACCCACTCACTCACCTACCCACCCACTCACCCACTCACCCACCCACCCACTCACTAACCTACCCACTCATCCACCTATTCACTAACCCACTCACCCACTCACTCTCTCACCCACTCACTCGCCCACCCACTCACTGATCCGCCCACTCACTCACCCACTCACTCACCCACCCACCCACTCACTCACTCACTCACTAACCCACCCACTCATCCACTCACCCACTCACCCACTCACTCACCCACCCACTCACTCACCCACTCACTCACTCACTCACCCGCCCACTCACTCACTCATCCACCTACTCACTAACCCACTCACTCTCTCACCCACCCACTCACTGATCCGCCCACTCACTCACCCACCCACTCACCCACTCACCCACTCACTCACCCACTCACTCACCCACTCACTCACCCGCCCACTCACTCACTCATCCACCTACTCACTAACCCACTCACTCTCTCACCCACTCACTCACCCACTCACTCACCCACTCACTGATCCGCCCACTCACTCACCTACCCACTCACCCACTCACCCACTCACCCACTACCTCACTCACTAATCCACTCACTCACCCACCCACTCACCCACTCACCCACTCACCCACCCACTCACCCACCCACCCACCCACTCACCCACCCACCCACTCACCCACCCACCCACTCACCCACTCACCCACCCACCCACCCACTCACCCACTCACCCACCCACCCACTCACCCACTCACCCACCCACCCACTCTCCCACTCACCCCACTCACCCACTCACCCACTCACCCACCCACCCACTCTCCCACTCACCCCACTCACCCACCCACCCACTCACCCACCCACCCACCCACTCACCCACTCACCCACCCACCCACCCACTCACCCACTCACCCACTCACCCACTCACCCCACACCCACCCACTCACCCACTCACCCACTCACCCCACACCCACCCACTCTCCCACTCACCCCACTCACCCACCCACCCACTCACCCACCCACCCACCCACTCACTCACTCACCCACCCACCCACTCACCCACTCACCCCACTCACCCACCCACCCACTCACCCACCCACCCACCCACTCACCCACCCACTCACCCACCCACCCACCCACTCACCCACTCACCCCACACCCCCACCGTTACCTGTGCCCTCGACGCGTGGATCTGCCTCGCCTGCCTGCGCGCCACGCGGTAGATCTTGGCGTAGGCCACGATCATGATGCCCATGGGCACGAAGAAAGCGCACGTGGTGTCCAGGAACACGAAGCCCACGTTCTTGTAGAGGACGCAGTCGCCTGGGCAAGTTCGTGCCACCACCATCGCCTCGATGCCCACCGTGTTCCAGTGCAGGAGGAAGGGCACCACGTAGAAGGTCGGTCCCAGCCACGCGAAGGTCAGCATGGCTGCCACGCTTCGCCGGTTCACCTGAAGGGCGGGAGGCCGACGGTGAGGCGTTCCGAAAGGGAGGTGACCCGCGAGTGACGGTCGCTCGCTCGGCGGCTAAGTCACTCACCTGCTTAGTCAGTCACCTACTTAGTCACCCGCTTAGTCAATCACTCACCCACTTAGTCACACATTCACTCACTCAGCTGCTCAGTCACCCAACCACCCACTCACTCACCCACTAACTCACTCGCTCAGTAACCCACTTACTCACTCACCCACCCACTTAGTCACGCACTCACTCACTCACCCACTCAATCACCCACTCACTCACTCGCTCAGTCACTCAACCATCCACTCACTCACCCACCCACTCACCCACTTAGTCACCCATTCACTCACTCACCCACTCATTCACTCAACCACCCACTCACTCACCCACTCATTCACCCACTCACTCACTCACTCAGTCACCCACTCACTCACTCACCCACTAACTCACTCGCTCAGTCACTCACCCACTTAGTGACCCACTCACTCACCCACTAACTCACTCGCTCATTAACCCACTCACTCACCCACCCACTCACTCACCCACTTAGTCACCCACTCACTCACTCACCCACTCACCCACTTAGTCACCCACTCACTCACCCGCTCAGTCACTCAACCACCCACTCACTCACTCACCCACTAACTCACTCGCTCATTAACCCACTCACTCACCCACCCGCTCACTCACCCACTCACTCACCCACTCACTCACTCACCCACTCACTCACTCGCTCAGTAACCCACTCACTCACTCACCCGCTCAGTCACTCAACCACCCACTCACTCACCCACTAACTCACTCGCTCAATAGCCTACTCACTTGCCCACCCACTCACTCACCCACTCACTCACCATCCGTCTGTCCATCCATCCGTTCATCCATCCATCCATTCCTTCATCCAAATGTCCATTCACTGACCCATCCATCCATTCATCCATATGTCCATTCACTGATCTATCCATTCATCCATATGTCCATTCACTGACCCATCCATCCATTCATCCATATGTCCATTCACTGATCCATCCATTCATCCATATGTCCATTCACTGACCCATCCATCCATTCATCCATATGTCCATTCACTGACCCATCCATCCATTCATCCATATGTCCATTCACTGATCCATCCATACGTCCATTCAATCATCCATCACGCCCCCCACCCCCCTCCCCATCTCACCAGCGCTTGATAACGCAGCGGGTGACAGATGGCCGTGTAGCGGTCGAAGGCGATGCAGCTGAGGTGGACTATGGACGAGGTGCACAGGCTGTAATCGAGCGCGTGGTGGAGCTTGCAGAAGAATCCACCGTAGGCCCAGCATCCTCCGCGGACGGTCCGCGTGGAGCTGAACGGCATCACGACGAGTGCGATGAGCGCGTCGACGGCGGCGAGCGACAACGTGAACGCGTTGGTTCGCGTCCGCAGGTGTCCGAACAGCGACACGGCGGCTATGACGAGGGCGTTGCCCACCACAGTGCCTGCCATGAAGAGGACGAAGAGGACCTGAAGGACGACGGATGTGGGGCTCGACTCCGGCGGAGGCGGCGAGGAGCCGGGGCCGGGCGGGGAGCAAGCGAGGCCCGTGGAGAGGGAGATGACGCAGCGGGGAGATGATGGAGAATCGCCGGAGATGTTGGTGGTGGTGGATGACTCCATGGTGCGGAGGGGGATGGGAGGGGGGTGGAGCTGTGGGGTGGTGGGAATGGGGTCGGGGTGAAGGGGTCGGGCACCCCCGCACCCCCCCCCCCCCCCCCCCAGAGTCGTTTATTTGTTCGCGCACTTACTTACTCGCTCGCTCGTTCACTCACTCACCTACTCGCTCATTCACCTACTCACTCACCCACTCACTCACTCGCTCACTCACCCACTCACTCACCCACTCACTCACCCACTCATTCATTCACTCAATCACTCACTCAATCACTCACTCACTCATTCACACACTCACTCATACACTCACTCATACACTCACTCATACACTCACTCATACACTCACTCACCCACTCACTCACCCACTCACTCACTTACTCATTCACCCACTCGCTCACTCACTCATTCACCCACTCGCTCACTCACTCACCCACTGGCTCACCCACCCACTCCCTCACCCACCCACTCCCTCACCCGCACGCTCACCCACCCACTCACCCACCCACTCACTCACTCACCCACTCACTCACTCACTCACCCACCCACCCAATCGATCACCTGCTACCTCACACACCCACTCAGCCACCCACTCTCTCACAGACCCACTCGCTCACCCACCCACTCGCTCACCCACCCACCGATTCACTCACCCACTCACCCATTCACTCACTAACCTACACACTCGCTCACTCACTCGCTCACTCACCCATCCACTCACCCACTCACTCACCCACTCATTCATTCACTCAATCACTCACTCAATCACTCACTCACTCATTCACACACTCACTCATACACTCACTCATACACTCACTCATACACTCACTCATACACTCGCTCACCCACTCGCTCACTCACCCGCTCACTCACTTACTCATTCACCCACTCGCTCACTCACTCACCCACTCGCTCACCCACCCACTCCCTCACCCACCCACTCCCTCACCCACCCGCTCGCTCACCCACTCACCCACCCACTCACTCACTCACCCACTCACTCACTCACCTACCCACCCAATCGATCACCTGCTCCCTCACACACCCACTCAGCCACCCACTCTCTCACAGACCCACTCGCTCACCCACCCACTCGCTCACCCACCCACCCATTCACTCACCCACTCACCCACCCATTCACTCACTAACCTACACACTCGCTCACTCACTCGCTCACTCACCCATCCACTCACCCACTCACTCACCCACTCATTCATTCACTCAATCACTCACTCAATCACTCACTCACTCACTCAAACACTCACTCATACACTCACTCATACACTCACTCATACACTCACTCATACACTCACTCATACACTCACTCATACACTCACTCACTCACTCACCCACTCACTCACTTACTCGCTCACCCACTCGCTCACCCACTCGCTCACCCACTCGCTCACTCACTCGCTCACTCACTCGCTCACTCACTCGCCCACTCGCTCACCCACCCACCCGCTCCCTCACCCACCCACTCACCCACCCACTCACTCACTCACCCACTCACTCACTCACCTACCCACTCACCCACTCACCCACTCGCCTCCTCACTCACCCTCTCACTCACCCACCCACTCACTCACTCACCTACCCACTCACCCACTCACCCACTCACCCACTCGCCTCCTCACCCACCCACTCACTCACTCACTCACCCACTCACTCACTCACCTACCCACTCACCCACTCACCCACTCGCCTCCTCACTCACCCTCTCACTCACCCACCCACTCACTCGTTGTGATTGTCGGCACACGGAGACTCGGTCCGTCCGTGGCTCCATTGTCCCGTTGGCACTTTAGCCGAGTGGAGCGATCGTCACAACAATCACAACAATGGACACCACTCACAACGATCATCACAACACCACTCGCAACACCAACAACCTCTCGCGACGCCAACACCAATCACAACACCAAGGTGGCTCACAACAACAACAACATCATCATGAAGGCCGTGGTAAGTGGGTGCGTGGGTGTGTGGGTGAGAGGGTGAGTGGGTGAGTGGGTGGGAGAGTGAGTGGGTGAGTGAGTGGGTGGGAGAGTGAGTGGGTGGGAGAGTGAGTGGGTGGGAGAGTGAGTGGGTGGGAGAGTGAGTGGGTGGGAGAGTGAGTGGGTGGGTGGGAGAGTGAGTGGGTGGGAGAGTGAGTGGGTGGGAGAGTGAGTGGGTGGGAGAGTGAGTGAGTGGGTGAGTGGGTGAGTGAGTGGGTGGGAGAGTGAGTGGGTGAGTGTGTGGGTGAGTGGGTGAGAGGGTGAGTGGGTGAGTGGGTGAGTGAGTGAGTGGGTGGGAGAGTGAGTGAGTGGGTGAGTGGGTGAGTGAGTGGGTGAGAGAGTGAGTGGGTGGGAGAGTGAGTGAGTGGGTGAGTGAGTGGGTGGGAGAGTGAGTGAGTGGGTGAGTGTGTGGGTGAGTGGGTGAGAGGGTGAGTGGGAGGATGTGTGGGTGAGTGGGTGAGTGAGTGGGTGAGTGAGTGGGTGGGTGAGTGGGTGAGTGGGTGAGTGGGTGAGTGAGTGGGTGAGTGAGTGGGTGGGTGGGTGAGTGAGTGAGTGGGTGGGAGAGTGAGTGAGTGGGTGGGTGGGTGAGTGGGTGAGTGAGTGAGTGGGTGAGTGAATGGGTGAGTGAGTGGGTGAGTGAGTGAGTGGGTGCGTGGGTGAGAGGGTGGGTGGGTGAGAGAGTGAGTGGGTGAGTGATTGGGTGAGTGGGTGAGTGAGTGGGTGAGTGAGTGAGTGAGAGGGTGAGTGGGTGAGAGGGTGAGTGAGTGAGTGAGTGAGTGGGTGGGTGGGTGAGTGAGTGGGTGGATGTGTGGGTGAGTGGTTGGGTGAGTGGGTGGGTGGGTGGGTGGGTGAGTGAGTGAGTGAGTGAGTGGGTGAGTGAGTGAGTGAGTGGGTGAGTGAGTGAGTGAGTGGGTGGGTGGGTGGGTGGGTGGGTGAGTGAGTGAGTGAGTGGGTGGTTGAGTGAGTGAGTGGGTGAGTGAGTGGGTGGGAGAGTGAGTGGGTGAGAGGGTGAGTGGGTGAGTGAGTGGGTGGGTGGGTGAGTGAGTGGGTGGGAGAGTGAGTAAGTGGGTGAGTGAGTGAGTGGGTGAGTGGGTGAGTGAGTGAGTGGGTGGGTGGGTGAGTGAGTGAGTGGGAGAGTGAGTGGGTGAGTGAGTGGGTGAGTGGGTGGTGGTGATGGTGGTGATGGTGATGGTGGTGATGGTGGTGATGGTGGTGATGATGATGTTGGTGGTGATGATGGTGGTGATGATGATGTTGGTGGTGATGATGGTGATGATGATGTTGGTGATGATGATGATGTTGGTGGTGATGATGATGTTGGTGGTGATAATGGTGATGATGATGTTAGTGATGGTAATGATGTTGGTGGTGATGATGATGTTGGTGTTGGTGATGTGGAGCTGTGGGGTCACCTGTCAGTGGCTGACCTCCTCCTCAAGCTCCTCACGGCACACGCAGCCTTATAACCAGAGCCCAATTAGCACCCCTCACCCCTCTAGCCCCCCACCCCCACCCCTGTCTCCCCCACTACCCCTCCCCCCTGTCCCCCACCACCCCTCCCCCCTGTCCCCCAAAGCCCCTCCCCCCTGTCCCCCACCACCCCTCCCCCCTGTCCCCCACCACCCCTCCCCCCTGTCCCCCAAAGCCCCTCCCCCCTGTCCCCCCTCCCCCCTGTCCCCCACCACCCCTCCCCCTGTCCCCCTATCCCCCACTACCCCTCCCCCCTGTCCCCCAAAGCCCCTCCCCCCTGTCCCCCACCACCCCTCCCCCCTGTCCCCCACCACGCTGCCTGCATTCATCTCAGTCGGTCAACCCATGGCACCTGCAGGGTCTGTCACGTGACCTCCTCTTCATGCACCTAGCCTGGCACAGCAGCACAACCCATGGCACCTGCAGGGTCTGTCACGTGACCTCCTCTTCATGCACCTAGCCTGGCACAGCAGCACAACCCATGGCACCTGCAGGGTCTGTCACGTGACCTCCTCCTCATGCACCTAGCCTGTCACAGCAGCACAACCACGGCACCTGCAGGGTCTGTCACGTGACCTCTTCCTCATGCACCTAGCCTGGCACAGCAGTACAACCCATGGCACCTGCAGGGTCTGTCACGTGACCTCCTCCTCGTGCACCTAACCTGGCACAGCAGTACAACCCATGGCACCTGCAGGGTCTGTCACGTGACCTCCTCCTCATGCACCTAGCCTGGCACAGCAGCACAACCCACGGCACCTGCAGGGTCTGTCACGTGACCTCCTCCTCATGCACCTAGCCTGGCACAGCAGTTCAACCCATGGCACCTGCTGGGTCTGTCACGTGACCTCCTCATGCACCTAGCCTGGCACAGCAGTCAATCCATGGCGGGTAGTGGATGATGATGGTGGTGGTGATGATGATGGTGATGGCGATGGTGGTAGTGGTGGTGGTGGCGATGTTGGTCGTGGCGATGGTGGTAGTGGTGGTGGTGGCGATGGTGGTAGTGGTGGTGGCGATGATGGTGGTGGCGATGATGGTGGTGGCGATGGTGGCAGTGGTGGTGGTGGCGATGGTGGTAGTGGTGGTGGTGGCGATGTTGGTCGTGGCGATGGTGGTAGTGGTGGTGGTGGTGGCGATGGTGGTAGTGGTGGTGGCGATGATGGTGGTGGCGATGATGGTGGTGGCGATGATGGTGGTGGCGATGATGGTGGTGGTGGCGATGATGGTGGTGGCGATGGTGGCAGTGGTGGTGGTGGCGATGGTGGTAGTGGTGGTGGCGATGGTGGTGGTGGCGATGGTGGTGGTGGCGATGGTGGTGGTGGCGATGGTGGTAGTGGTGGTGGTGGCGATGTTGGTCGTGGCGATGGTGGTAGTGGTGGTGGTGGTGGTGGCGATGGTGGTAGTGGTGGTGGCGATGATGGTGGTGGCGATGATGGTGGTGGCAATGATGGTGGTGGCGATGATGGTGGTGGCGATGGTGGCAGTGGTGGTGGTGGCGATGGTGGTAGTGGTGGTGGCGATGGTGGTGGTGGCGATGGTGGTGGTGGCGATGGTGGTGGTGGCGATGGTGGTGGTGGCGATGGTGGTAGTGGTGATGCTAGAGATGATTCTGGTGGCAGATGGTGGTAGTGGTGGTTATGATGAAGATGGTGGAAACTCTGGTGGTGGTGGCGACGATGGTGGCGATGATAATTCCTCTGTCCAACAACAACATAATCACCACCTCCACCACCACCACCACCTCCACTTAGCGCCCACAACTCGAAAGCCGGCTACAGCTAATTAGACCGATACGAGCCGTCATTTTGCTCCACCTCCAGCCCAAGAGACACTGCCGCTCGTTATGGAACCCGCTCGTTACGATTGCACCTGGAGGGGGGCACGGAAAGTCACCGGGGGGGGGGGGGGGGGGGGGAAGTTTTGGACCTTCGACCGCCAGTGCGACAACTCCACTCAAGACGCGGCGGAATAGACGCTGACGCTGAGCGTCGAGCAAAGGTGACGGTCGGTGATTTTAGATAATTTATAGAATATAATACACTATACACTACTACACTACACTACCATACACTACACTATACACTACTACACTATACACTACTATACACTACACACTACTACACTATACACTACACACTACTACATTATACACTACTATACTACACTATACACTACACTATACACTACTATACACTACACTACTACACTATACACTACACTATACACTACACTATACACTACACTATACTATACACTACTATACACTACTATACACTACACTATACACTATACTATACACTACACTATACACTACACTATACACTACACTATACACTACAATACTCTACACTACTGTACACTACACTATACACTACACTACACTACTACATTATACACTACACTACTATACATTCCACTACACACTACACTATATACTACACTACACACTACACTACACACTACACTATACACTACACTATGCACTACACAGATGTAGGGGTGACTGTCACTCACCATTCAACAGCCCTGCAGTTACACTTACCGTCAATGGGGTGCAGAGGCGTTTCCTCGACAGGGCAAACGCCATCGGGCAGAGAGTTCAAGTTCAAGTTCATGTATTAGGTACATAGTCCTGTGAGCCATTCGACTCTTGAATCGGGTGCAACCGCAACAAACAAAAAACAAAAACATGAACAAAAAGCATCTTAAAGTGAATATGTGACTGAGTGCAAACAGAAAATCCTAGAAAAGACAGCAAAAGTTGCAGAAAAAAACACTGTACACCAACGCTGTGTGCAAAAATCCCAGTGGGATGCAAGTCAAACAACAACAACAACCATAAGAGAGAGGACAACAACTACGAATCCCAGTAAACGGATCGTGGGACACATTCCCTGGCACCCAGGTGAGAGAGGGGGGGGGGGATGTCCCCTGAGAGTGTTCAAGAATAGTTTTTTTACCCTTCTATCTGGCAACAAAACTGACACTTTTTTACAAGGAGTCATGTTTGCATAGACCACAATACCTGCAGTCTTAATACAAACAAAAAACACAACTCTGATAATGTATGCACTGTCCTTGAAGTTGATTGGTCCACACCCGAGACAGCTTTCCTTAGAGCCTAGTCTCACATGGTGTTGGACCAGATGACGCCAAAAGGCGCACAACTCAAAGACAACGCACCATCAGAGTATGAGAGCTCGGGGTCAAGCACCTACACCATTGGAACCTCATTTGACAGAATAAAAAATATGATAATTGTTTTTTTAACCCTTTTATCTGGCAACAAAACACAACTCTGATCATGTATGCATTGTCGTTGAGTTGTGCGCCTTTTGGCGTCATCTGGTCCAACACCATGTGAGACTAGGCTCTAAGGAAAGCTGTCTCGGGTGTGGACCAATCAACTTCAAGGACAGTGCACATACATTATCAGAGTTGTGTTTTTTGTTTGCATTATGACTCCAGGTATTGCGGTCTATGCAAACATGACTTCTTGTAAAAAAAGGTGTCAGTTTTGTTGCCAGATAGAAGGGTAAAAAAACAATTATCATATTTTTACTGGCAAATGAGGTTCCCATAGTGTTCTAGAAGTGAGGCGTGGCCAGGAACCGGTGTAACACATTGTCCTGCTGCGGAGAAAGCTGGTAGGAACACGTTGTTGGGTTGCTCGGTCAATGGCCAGTGTCAACAACGGCCAGGACGTGGTGTATTCCGCAAATATGGCCGACTGTGAGGGCGGGCACAAGCCGGCGTGAGTAGGTGAAACGTTGAGTTTTATAAGGGCACCACGGGGTGACCAGCCCCTTCCACCCAGCCCCACCCCTCCCAATCCCCACCCAGCCCCAACCTCCCCACCCAGCCCCTCCTCACCCAGCCCCACCCTCCCCATCCAGCCTCTCTCCACCCTCCCAAACCCAGCCCCACCCAGCCCCTCCCCACCCTCCCCTCCCCACCCAGCCCCACCCTCCCCACCCAGCCCCTCCCCACTCTCTCCACCCAGCCCCTCCCCACCCAGCCCCACCCTCCCCATCCAGCCTCTCTCCACCCTCCCCACCCAGCCCCTCCCCACCCTCCCCTCCCCACCCAGCCCCACCCTCCCCACCCAGCCCCTCCCCACCCTCACTACTATACACTACTAGCATAGTGTATAGTAGTGTATAATTGTGTAGTGTATAGTGTAGTGTATAGTGTATTGTATAATAGTGTAGTGTATAGTAGTGGTGTATTGTAGTGTATAGTGTAGTGTATTATAGTGTAGTGTATAGTAGTGTATAGTAGTGTAGTATATAATAGTGTAGTATATAGTGTAGTATATAATAGTGTAGTGTATAGTAGTGTAGTTTATAGTGTAGTGTATAATTGTGTAGTGTATAATAGTGTAGTATATAATAGTGTAGTATATAGTGTAGTATATAATAGTGTAGTGTATAGTAGTGTAGTGTATAGTGTAGTGTATAATAGTGTAGCTTATAGTGTAGTGTATAATAGTGTAGTGTATAAAAGTGTAGTGTATAGTAGTGTAGTGTATAGTGTAGTATATAATAGTGTAGTGTGTAATAGTGTAGTGTATGATAGTGTAGTGTATAGTGTAGTATATAATAGTGTAGTGTATAGTAGTGTAGTATATAATAGTGTAATATATAGTGTAGTGTATAATAGTGTAGTGTATAATAATGTAGTGTATAGTGTAGTGTATAATAGTATATAATAGTGTAGTGTTTAATAGTGCAGTGTATAGTAGTGTAGTGTATAGTGTAGTATATAATAGTGTAGTGTTTAATAGTGTAGTGTATCGTGTAGGGTATAATAGTGTAGTGTTTAATAGTGTAGTGTATAGTGTATTGTATAATAGTATATAATAGTGTAGTGTTTAATAGTGTAGTGTATAGTGTAGTGTATAGTGTAGTGTATAATAGTATATAATAGTGTAGTGTATAATAGTGTAGTGTATAGTGTAGTGTGTAATAGTGTAGTGTTTAATAGTGTAGTATATATTGTAGTGTATAATAGTGTATAATAGTGTAGTGTATAATAGTCGTGCAGTGCTACACGGGGGATCTTTGTGTAATTTAAGAATCGCTGAGGACGACAGGAAAATGCTGACGCATCTGGGGCCCACACATTCGCCCCACGGCCATCATCACCATCATCACCACGTGTCTCCACGTCGTCTTGATGGGAGCTGCAACGACCCCCCGCTCCACTGGGACATAATCCGCCTTTGTCTCTCTCTCTCTCGGTCTCACTTGTACACACACACACTCACAGTTACACACACTTACACACATACACACTTACACACACACACTTACACACACTTACACACACACTCACAGGTACACACACACACACACTCACAGACTTACGCACACACTCACAGTTACACACATACTCTCTTGTACACACTCACACTTACACACGCACTTACACACGTACTCACACACACGTACACACACTTACACACATACACACTTACACACTTACACACACTTGTATACACACACACTTACGCACACTTACAACACACACACTCAGTTACACACACACTCACACACACTTACACACACTTACACACATACACACTTACACACACACTCACAGGTACACACACACACTTACGCACACACACTTACACTTATACACTCACACACTCATCCTCTTGTACACACACTCACTCACACACACTTACACACACTTGTATACACACACACACTCACAGTTACACACACACTTACACACACACTCTCTTGTACACACTCACACTTACACACACACTTATACACTCACAGTTACACACACACTCACACACTTACACACACACTCATTCTCTTGTACACAGTCACACTAACACACACACTCACACTTACACACACACACTCACAGTTACACACACGCTCACACACACTTACACGCACACTCTCTTGTACACACAGTCATACTTACACACACACTTACGCACACACTCACACAAACACACTTACACACACTCATTCCCTTGTACACACTCACACTTACACACACTCAGACTTACACACACACTTACGCACACACTCATTGTCTTGTACACACTCACACTTACACACACGTACACACACTTACACACACGTACACACACACACACTTACACACACGTACAACAACAACCGCCATTCGCCACTAAGTGGCGGTGACGTCACCACGACGCTTGTGCCAGGCCATGTGCACCCTGAGGCCACGTGAAGTGTCGAACGTCCGCTGGCAGGAGGTCACGGGGCAGACCCAGCAGGTGCCACGGGTCGACTGACCGAGATGACCGAGATGACTGGCTGATGCACCACCTGTGCCCCCTACTGTGCCAACTTGCTGTGCTTTAGCCACCCGGCGCTCCGCTCGTTGTTGTGAGCGTCGCTCCTCCGCCCTCCGTTGTTGTTGGAGGGCGACTGCCTCCAACTGCCCAGTAGCGTCCTTCACGAGCCTCCTCCACTGAGGCCGATCTTGACACCGCTGGTACCAGTCATCGGCAAGTCCACTCAGCTCCACGTCCTCCTGTACCACATCACTCCATCTCTTCTCTAGCCCATGCCGCGCCCGTTTAGCCCCCTCGATCCGGCCGAACAAAGGCTGTTTAGGCATGCGGTGGCTGGGCATGCGGGCTACATGACCCAGCCAACACAGAGTTTGTCCACTTCTTTCAAGGATGTGTGAGCTCCTCATACAATCCAGCCTGGTTAAACCCAGGATGGATCGTAGGCAGGCCAGCCTAAATGTTTCCAACCGGCGAAGATGCTCCATTAGGGGGGCGCAAGCGTAGAGAAGGGAGGGAATGACCGTGGCCGAGAAGACCTGAAGCTTCGTGCGGAGCGACAGACCAGGTAGCTTCTACACAGCGTTACGCAACCGATGAAAAGATATTGCCGCTCGACTGATTCGGAGTGAGACCTCTGCTGTTAAACCGGAGCCGGTCATGAGCACACTGCCCAGGTATGGGAAACTCTCCACTCTCTCCACTACTGTTCTATCACCAATTGGGAGTTGTGGGGGTGGAGGAGTGTACGATGGTACAAAATACCCAGCAGGTGCTTAGTTTGGGTGGGGCTGATGGTAAGGCCCCACCTCTTAGTGGCAAGCTCCAGTCTCAGCAGCAGCGCCTCCAACTCATCTTCTGAGTGAGCCGCAATTACCAGGTCGTCGGCATACATAGCGTGGTTGACTAATAGGGAGCCATCCCTTGACCGCACCCGGGCATCGATCAGCCTCAAATTGTATCTGTACCAGATGGAAATTCCTCCGGTACAGCTATTGAAGGCTTCACGAACTACGCGGTCAAAATAGATGTTAAATAATGTAGGAGCCAGAAGACATCCCTGTCGCACCCCAAGGTGTACAGGGAATGGCTCTGACTCCCGGCCACGTAGTTTTACCCGGGCCCGCTCACCATCATGAAGTGTCCTTAATGATCGTGAGCAGAGGGTCAGGGACTCCGAAAGCACGAAGACAAACACTCTGAAGGCGTGGTGACGTTGATTTTAAATGTGGAGTGGAAAACACGGAGACAAATCCACGCGACCATAGGGAGAGAGACGCATACTCCAAATATACAGTCGCAGATATCGTCAGGGTCTGGATCGGACCCACGACCTCCTGTACACCAGGCGAGGGAGTTAACATCTCAAAGCAACCGTGGCGCCCCTTGGGATTGACCCACCTGTATGTGGCATTGTAGTTGTTATGCCCTGAATCAGCAGCCATACTCGTAGATTCACCACTCACACATGGACACTCACTCACCCACTCATCCACTCACTCACCCAATTATTCATCCACTCACTCATCCACTCACTCACCCACCCACTCCCTCAACCACTCACCCACCTACTCATACTCACCTACTCACCCACCCACTCACCCACCCACTCACCCACCTACTCACCCATTCACTCACCCACCCACTCACCTACTAACCCACCCACTCACCCACCCACTCCCTCAACCACTCATTCACTCACTCACCCACTCACTCACCCACTCACCCACCCACTCATCCACTCACCCACCTACTCACCCACTCACACACTCACCCACCCACCCACTCCCTCAACCACTCATTCACTCACCCACTCACCCACCCACTCACCCCCTCACCCACTCCCTCGCACTCCACTGCTACTGCTCGTGACGCAGGTTGAGTGTGATGTGACTATGATGTTGTTGTGACCTGCATCTCCATCAGCAACAACACGGTGAGTAAAGCGTCCTCTGGTGCTTAACATGGGATAGTTACCCCTAGGAGCAGGGATCGTGTGGTACTCGTGAGTCTATGGGCAGTGTTGAGTCTATGGGCAGTGTTGAGTATATGGGCAGTGTTGAGTCTATGGGGCAGTGTTGAGTCTATGGTGCAGTGTTGAGTCTAAGAGCAGTGTTGAGTCTATGGTGCAGTGTTGAGTCTATGGTGCAGTGTTGAGTCTATGGGTAGTGTTGAGTCTATGGTGCAGTATTGAGTCTATGGGCAGTGTTGAGTCTAAGAGCAGTGTTGAGTCTATGGTGCAGTGTTGAGTCTATGGTGCAGTGTTGAGTCTATGGTGCAGTGTTGAGTCTATGGGTAGTGTTGAGTCTATGGGGCAGTGTTGAGTCTATGGGGCAGTGCTGAGTCTATGGGCAGTGTTGAGCCTATGGTGCAGTGCTGAGTCTATGGGAAGTGTTAAGTCTCTGGGCAGTGCTGAGTCTCTGGGCAGTGCTGAGTCTATGGCAGTGCTGAGTCTATGGCAGTGCTGAGTCTATGGGCAGTGCTGAGTCTATGGGCAGTGTTGAGTCTATGGGTAGTGTTGAGTCTATGGGTAGTGCTGAGTCTATGGGCAGTGTTGAGTCTATGGGGCAGTGTTGAGACTATGGGGCAGTGCTGAGTCTATGGGTAGTGTTGAGTCTATGGCAGTGCTGAGTCTATGGCAGTGCTGAGTCTATGGGTAGTGTTGAGCCTATGGTGCAGTGCTGAGTCTATGGGAAGTGTTAAGTCTGTGGGCAGTGCTGAGTCTATGGGCAGTGCTGAGTCTATGGGCAGTGTTGAGTCTATGGGTAGTGCTGAGTCTATGGTTAGTGCTGAGTCTATGGGCAGTGTTGAGTCTATGGGCAGTGCTGAGTCTATGGGCAGTGCTGAGTCTATGGCAGTGCTGAGTCTATGGGCAGTGTTGAGTATATGGGCAGTCTTGAGTCTATGGGCAGTGTTGAGTCTATGTGCAGTGTTGAGTCTATGGGCAGTGTTGAGTCTATGGGGCAGTGTTGAGTCTATGGGGCAGTGCTGAGTCTATGGGCAGTGTAGAGTCTATGGGCAGTGTTGAGTCTATGTGCAGTGTTGAGTCTATGGGGCAGTGCTGAGTCTATGGGCAGTGTAGAGTCTATGGGTAGTGTTGAGTTTATAGGGCAGTGTTGAGTCTATGAGCAGTGCTGAGTCTATGGGTAGTGTTGAGTATATGGTGCAGTGTTGAGTCTATGGGCAGTGTTGAGTCTATGGGCAGTGTTGAGTCTATGGGGCAGTGTTGAGTCTATGGGGCAGTGCTGAGTCTATGGGTAGTGTTGAGTCTATGGTGCAGTGTTGAGTCTATGGGGCAGTGTTGAGTCTATGGGCAGTGTTGAGTCTATGGTGCAGTGTTGAGTCTATGGGCAGTGTTGCGTCTATGGGCAGTGTTGAGTCTATGGGCAGTGTTGAGTCTATGGGCAGTGCTGAGTCTATGGGGCAGTGTTGAGTCTATGGGCAGTGTTGAGTCTATGGGGCAGTGCTGAGTCTATGGGCAGTGCTGAGTATATGGGTAGTGTTGAGTCTATGGGGCAGTGTTGAGTCTATGGGCAGTGCTGAGTCTATGGTGGAGTGTTGAGTCTATGGGGCAGTGCTGAGTCTATGGGGCAGTGTTGAGTCTATGGGCAGTGTTGAGTCTATGGGCAGTGTTGAGTCTATGGGGCAGTGCTGAGTCTATGGGGCAGTGCTGAGTCTATGGGCAGTGTTGAGTCTATGGGCAGTGTTGAGTCTATGGTGCAGTGTTGAGTATATGGTGCAGTGCTGAGTCTATGGGGCAGTGTTGAGTCTATGGTGCAGTGTTGAGTCTATGGGGCAGTGTTGAGTCTATGGGCAGTGTTGAGTCTATGGGCAGTATTGAGTCTATGGGTAGTGTTGAATCTATGGGCAGTATTGAGTCTATGGGTAGTGTTGAGTCTATGGGGCAGTGTTGAGTCTATGGGCAGTGTTGAGTCTATGGGCAGTGTTGAGTCTATGGGCAGTGTTGAGTCTATGGGCAGTGTTGAGTCTATGGGCAGTGTTGAGTCTATGGTGCAGTGTTGAGTCTATGGTGCAGTGCTGAGTCTATGGGGCATTGTTGAGTCTATGGTGCAGTGTTGAGTCTATGGTGCAGTGTTGAGTCTATGGGGCAGTGTTGAGTCTATGGGCAGTGTTGAGTCTATGGGGCAGTGTTGAGTCTATGGGCAGTGTTGAGTCTATGGTGCAGTGTTGAGTCTATGGTGCAGTGTTGAGTCTATGGGGCAGTATTGAGTCTATGGGCAGTGTTGAGTCTATGGGGCAGTGTTGAGTCTATGGGCAGTGTTGAGTCTATGGGCAGTGTTGAGTCTATGGGCAGTGTTGAGTCTATGGGCAGTATTGAGTCTATGGGTAGTGTTGAGTCTATGGGCAGTGTTGGGTCTATGGTGCAGTGTTGGGTCTATGGTGCAGTGTTGAGTATATGGTGCAGTGTTGAGTCTATGGTGCAGTGTTGAGTCTATGGTGCAGTGTTGGGTCTATGGTGCAGTGTTGAGTCTATGGGGCAGTGTTGAGTCTATGGTGCAGTGTTGAGTCTATGGGCAGTGTTGAGTCTATGGGCAGTGTTGGGTCTATGGTGCAGTGTTGAGTCTATGGTGCAGTGCTGAGTCTATTGGGCAGTGTTGAGTCTATGGGGCAGTGTTGAGTCTATGGGGCAGTGTTTAGTCTATGGGCAGTGTTGAGTCTATGGTGCAGTATTGAGTCTATGGGCAGTGTTGAGTCTATGGGGCAGTGTTGAGTCTATGGGCAGTGTTGAGTCTATGGGGCAGTGCTGAGTCTATGGGGCAGTGCTGAGTCTATTGGCAGTGTTGAGTCTATGGGTAGTGTTGAGTCTATGGGCAGTATTGAGTCTATGGGTAGTGTTGAGTCTATGGTGCAGTGTTGAGTCTATGGGGCAGTGCTGAGTCTATGGGGCAGTGTTGAGTCTATGGGCAGTTTTGATGGGCAGCTAACCGTGTAAACGTCATACTTTGCTCAAATGACGTCACGGCAGTGAACCTTTTCACTGTAAAAATGACGTCATGCACTAGACCCTCCCACCAAATGTACGATGACGTCACTTCGTCACGCGTGTTTTTCCGTCACCAACTTTTGTCTTGGGTGACGTCATGCACGTCACCCGCCGCTCAAGCGTGACGTCATCAGAACGACAATGAAATTGTAATCGAATAACGCCACCTTCGCTCGTTTGACGTCACTCAATGTTTATCATTCCGTGAGCAAGTGACGTCATCCGGCGTAGTCGTCACACCGCTCCCACAACCCTCAGGGCGAGGTGGAAGGCGACTAATGACGTAATCGGAAAGCCAGGCCCACAAAAAAAACATTTTCGTCGCTGAACAGGCGAATGACGTCATGTAGCCCACTTTCTCCCGACCAACCACACCGGGCGCGTAAGAGGGAACGGAACGACGCGGATGACGTCATCGGAAACCAAAGTCCAACAATCATTCAAATCGCTGCTCGGTGACGTCACTCGCGAATGAACAGACGAATGACGTCATGTAGCCAACTTGCTCCGACCATCCGCGCCGGTGGCGGGGAAGTGGTGGGGACGGAACTAAGCGAATGACGTCACAGAATCGATGGCGGATGACGTCAGGCGTCGGTTCGACTTGACAAATGACGTCATGTACCCCCTTCCCTCCCCTCCCCCTTCTCCTGTACCGATCGCCCCTCAGCGACTTCTTCTCCATTCGCCTTCAACTCTTTTGTGGTGAGCACCACAACCACCATCACAACAACCACCACCATCACCACAACAACCACCACCATCACCACCATCACCATCACCACTACTACCATCACCACAACAACCACCACCATCACAACAACAACCACCACCATCACCACTACTACCACAACCATCACCACAACAACCACCACTACCACCATCACCACTACCACCATCACCACTACCACCATCACCACTACCACCATCACCACAACCACCACCACTACCACCACCACCACTACCACCATCACCACTACCACCATCACCACTACCACCATCACCACAACCACCACCACTACCACCACCACCACTACCACCATCACCACTACCACCATCACCACAACCACCACCACTACCACCACCACTACCACCATCACCACAACCACCACCACTACCACTACTACCACTACCACCATCACCACTACCACCATCACCACTACCACCATCACCACTACCACCATCACCACAACCACCACCACTACCACCACCACCACTACCTCCATCACCACTACCACCATCACCACTACCACCACTACCACCATCACAACAACCACCACCACTACCACCACCATCACCACCACCATCACAACCACCATCACCACCATCACAACCACTACCACCATCACAACCACCACTACCACCACCACTACCACCACAACAACCACAACAACCACCACCACTACCACCATCACAACAACCACCACCACTACCACCACCATCACCAGCACCATCACCACCATCACAACCACTACCACCATCACAACAACCACCATCACCACTACCATCACCACCACCACTACCACCACTACTACCACCATCACCACTACCATCACCACCACAACTACCACCACTACTACCACAACAACCACAACAACCACAACAACCACAACCACCACTATACCATCACCACTACCACCATCACCACCATCACCACTACCACCATCACCACCATCACCACTACCAAAATAACCACAACAACCATCACCACCACTACCACCACTACTACCACCATCACAACCACCACCATCACTACCATCACCACTACCACCATCACCACTACCACCACCACTACCACCATCACCACAACCACCACAACCATCACAACAACCACAACAACACTCTGTGTGAGTCTGTGGATCTCTGTGTGGTGAGTCTGTGGGTCTCTGTGTGGTGAGTCTATGGGTCTCTGTGTGTGAGTCTGTGGGTCTCTGTGTGAGTCTGTGGGTCTCTGTGTGGTGAGTCTATGGGTCTCTGTGTGTGAGTCTGTGGGTTTCTGTGTGAGTCTATGGGTCTATGTGTGAGTCTGTGGGTCTCTGTGTGGTGAGTCTATGGGTCTCTGTGTGAGTCTGTGGGTCTCTGTGTGGTGAGTCTGTGGGTCTCTGTGTGATGAGTCTATGGGTCTCTGTGTGAGTCTGTGGGTCTTTGTGTGGTGAGTCTGTGGGTCTCTGTGTGGTGAGTCTATGGGTCTCTGTGTGGTGAGTCTGTGGGTCTCTGTGTGAGTCTGTGGGTCTCTGTGTGCGTCTGTGGGTCTCTGTGTGAGTCTATGGGTCTTTGTGTGGTGAGTCTGTGGGTCTCTGTGTGAGTCTATGGGTCTCTGTGTGGTGAGTCTGTGGGTCTCTGTGTGAGTCTAGGGGTCTCTGTGAGTCTGTGGGTCTCTGTGTGGTGAGTCTGTGGGTCTCTGTGTGAGTCTATGGGTCTGTGTGAGTCTGTGGATCTCTGTGTGGTGAGTCTGTGGGTCTCTGTGTGAGTCTGTGTCTCTGTGCAAATCAATGGGTTTCTGTGTGAGTCAATGGGTCTCTGTGTGAGTCAATGGGTCTCTGTGTGAGTCAGTGGGTTTCTGTGTAAATCAATGGGTTTCTCTGTGAGTCAATGGGTCTCTGTGTGAGTCAATGGGTCTCTGTGTGAGTCTATGGGTCTCTGTGAGTCAATGGGTCTCTGTGTGAGTCAATGGGTCTCTGTGTGAGTCAATGGGTCTCTGTGTGAGTCAATGGGTCTCTGTGTGAGTCAATGGGTCTCTGTGTGAGTCAATGGGTCTCTGTGTGAGTCAATGGGTCTCTGTGTGAGTCAATGGGTCTCTGTGTGAGTCAATGGGTCTCTGTGTGAGTCAATGGGTCTCTGTGTGCGGCAATGGGTCTCTGTGTGAGTCAATGGGTCTCTGTGTGAGTCAATGGGTCTCTGTGTGAGTCAGTGTGTCTCTGTGTGAGTCAATGGGTCTCTGTGTGAGTCAATGGGTCTCTGTGTGCGGCAATGGGTCTCTGTGTGAGGCAATGGGTCTCTGTGTGCGGCAATGGGTCTCTGTGTGAGGCAATGGGTCTCTGTGTGAGTCAATGTGTCTCTGTGTGAGTCAATGGGTCTCTGTGTGAGTCAATGGGTCTCTGTGTGCGGCAATGGGTCTCTGTGTGAGGCAATGGGTCTCTGTGTGCGGCAATGGGTCTCTGTGTGAGGCAATGGGTCTCTGTGTGAGTCAATGGGTCTCTGTGTGAGGCAATGGGTCTCTGTGTGAGTCAATGGGTCTCTGTGTGAGTCAATGGGTCTCTGTGTGAGTCAATGGGTCTCTGTGTGAGTCAATGGGTCTCTGTGTGCGGCAATGGGTCTCTGTGTGAGTCAATGGGTCTCTGTGTGAGTCAATGGGTCTCTGTGTGAGTCAGTGTGTCTCTGTGTGAGTCAATGGGTCTCTGTGTGAGTCAATGGGTCTCTGTGTGCGGCAATGGGTCTCTGTGTGAGGCAATGGGTCTCTGTGTGCGGCAATGGGTCTCTGTGTGAGGCAATGGGTCTCTGTGTGAGTCAATGGGTCTCTGTGTGAGGCAATGGGTCTCTGTGTGAGTCAATGGGTCTCTGTGTGAGTCAAAGGGTCTCTGTGTGAGTCAATGGGTCTCTGTGTGAGTCAAAGGGTCTCTGTGTGAGTCAATGGGTCTCTGTGTGACGTGGAGATGATGGGGTGAGTGCCCACTCCTGCTCACAGACGCTACATCCACCAAAGGTTTCGGCAGCAGTAGCAGCAGCAGTGGCAGCAGCAGCGGCAGCAGTAGCAGCGGCAGCAGTAGCAGCAGCAGCAGCGGCGAATATCTGGACCGGTACCTGAGGTGTCCATCCCCTACGACGACTCAGCCGTCAATATCATCATCACTATCATCATCATCACCACCACTACCATCATCATCACCACTACCATCATCATCACCACTACCATCATCATCACCACCACCACCATCATCATCATCACCATCATCATCACCACCACCATCATCACCACTATCAGCATCATCATCACCACCATCATCACCACCACCACCACCATCATCACCACCATCATCACCACTGTCATCATCACCACCACCGCGTTTGCATCTCTCCCACCGTGGCTGGAAGATGTTGACTACCTCGCCTGGTACGCAGGAGGATCGTGGGTTCGATCCCGACCCTGACGATGCCTGCTGCTGTATATTTAGAGTCTGCGTCTCTCTCTTCCCGTGGTGAGATGTTGACTACCTCGCCTGGTACGCAGGAGGTCGTGGGTTCGATCCCAGACCCTGACGATGCCTGTAGCCACTGTTGCTCATGAGATGTTGACTACCTCGCCTGGTACACAGGAGGTCGTGGGTTCGATCCCGACCCTCACGATGCCTGCTGCTGTCTATTTGGAGTCTGCGTCTCTCTCCTTGTCGTCATTGCGTGGGATTTGTCTCGGGGTCCTCGGTTTTCCCCTCCACATTTAGAAACAGCATCACCACGCGTCTAAAGAGTCATTTGTCTGCTGCTAAGAATGATCACGTGGTGATGATGATGATGATGACATCAGCCCACGTGGTGGAGCTGCTATCATCTACTACACAGTAGCAGTGGGGTCTTACACCTGGTAACATCAACATTGTTCGGTTTGAGTGTGGGTCTCTATAAGTGTGGGTCTCTGTGTGTCTATGAGTGTGGGTCTTTGTGGGTCTCTGAGTATGGGTCTCTGTGTGTCTATGAGTATGGGTCTCTGTGGGTCTCTGTGAGTGTGGGTCTTTGTGGGTGTGTGTGGGTCTCTATGGGTCTCTATAAGTGTGGGTCTCTGTGGGTCTCTATGAGTATGGGTCTCTGTGGGTCTCTGTGAGTGTGGGTCTTTGTGGGTGTGTGTGGGTCTCTATGAGTACGAGTCTCTGTGGGTCTCTGAGTGTGGGTCTCTGTGGGTCTCTATGAGTGTGGGTCTCTGTGGGTCTCTATGAGTGTGGGTCTCTGTGGATCTCTATGAGTATGGGTCTCTGTGGGTCTCTATGAGTATGGGTCTCTGTGGGTCTCTATGAGTATGGGTCTCTGTGGGTCTCTATGAGTATGGGTCTCTGTGGGTCTCTATGAGTGTGGGTCTCTGTGGATCTCTATGAGTATGGGTCTCTGTGGGTCTCTATGAGTATGGGTCTCTGTGGGTCTCTATGAGTATGGGTCTCTGTGGGTCTCTATGAGTATGGGTCTCTGTGTGTCTCTATGAGTGTGGGTCTCTGTGGATCTCTATGAGTATGGGTCTCTGTGGGTCTCTATGAGTATGGGTCTCTGTGGGTCTCTGTGAGTATGGGTCTCTGTGGGTCTCTGTGAGTATGGGTCTCTATGTGTCTGTATGGGTCTCTATGGGTTTGTATGGGTCTCTGAGTATGAGTCTCTATGAGTCTGTATGGGTCTCTGAGTCTCTGTGGGTCTGTATGGGTCTCTGTGGGTCTCTATGAGTGTGGGTCTCTGTGAGTATGGGTCTCTGTGAGTCTCTGGGTCTCTGTGGGTCTGTATGGGTGGGAACCCTACAGCTGGTAACAAGATCAACAAAGTTTTAGTTCTGAGCGATCGATGACAACCTACTTTCTTGAGCAGTGAGAGGGCACGCGGAGTGATACGGTAACGCGTGGGGTGGCGGTGGTGACGGTGACGGTGATGATGGTGGCAGTGGTGATGACAGTGGTGGCGGCGGTGGTGACGGTGGTGATGGTGATGATGGTGGCAGTGGTGGTCACGGTGGTGACGGTGGTGACGGTGGTAGTAGTGATGATGGTGGCGGCGGTGGTGACGGTGGTGGATGGACGCGTGCGTGTGTGTGTGCGTGCGTGCATGTGCGTGCGGGTGTGTGCGCGTCTGTGCGTGTGTGTGTGTGCGTGTGTGTGTGCATCTATGATGTCTCCTGGCCAAACCCCCTTTGGCGGAGCCAGAAGACTGAATCTTTACCCTCGGGGCTCCTCCAGAAACAACAAAAAGCCACTGCGGGTGACCACGTGGAATGTTCAAACTGCGGATGAGAGGCTGCCACTCCTCTGTCGGGAGCTGGACTAATACCACCTGGATCTCTGCGGTATTCGGTAGTTCTGCCACCATGAGGGGTGGACAGTCCTCTACTCGGGGCAGGACACTGCCAAACAACAGGGAGTGGCTCTTCTTCTTAACAAAAGAATGAAGGGGGCGTGGGAGCGTGGCGGTGACGTGTGGGAAGCTGTAAGCCCCAGGCTAATTTGGGCTCGCCTTCCCATCAACCAGAGGCGAGGAGTGCAGGCAAGGCCGATGAGTCGGATGCCTTCTATGACCTGTCACAGGTGCTGGCTAAAGTGGCCCCTCGGGACAGAGTCATCTTGTTGGGTGACTTCAATGCCCGAGTTGGTCATGATGCTGGCACCTGGTCTGGAGTGATTGGAAGGCATGGGCCAGATCAGTTCAATAACAATGGTAGGAGGCTGCTCATGGGCTTGTAATTACCAACAAGCTGTTCCGGCATCGGCGCATCCACACAACATCATGGATGCACGCCAGGTCCAAGCAAGAACATCTGTTGGACTACATAGTGACGGAACCGTGGATGCGGGCCCATGTCCTTGACACCCCAGGACCTACCGTGGAGCTGATCTGCCCACTGACCATCGACTTGTCATCTGTAAGATGCGCCTGCCATTCTTCCACTCCGGTGGTGGGTGTACACCCAGGACCCCATTCAAACTCACAGTGGCATGGTCTCAGTTAGCTGATGAAAGTTGGAAGCGAGAATTTTGTCATCGTTTGCAACTGAGGTTGGCATCGTCCCCCACTCCTCCTGATGCTGAGGGGAAATGGGCGAGGTTTAGGACTGTGGCTCATGCAGCTGCAATGGCTGCTTTGGCTACATGGTCCAGACCTCCCCAGAGACCCTGGCTGACAGAGGAGGTGTTCAGGATGGTTGAGGAAAAGCGACAGGTCCACTCTCATCGTCTACATCATCCCACATCAGAGAATGAGGAGGCTTACCGCAGCCTTCGCTCGGAGGTTTGGAGAGCTGTAAGGCGCTGCAGGAATGGGTGGTGGTCATGGGTTGCTGAGGAGATGGGGTCTGCCTCAGTAGCCTGCGATCACAAATCACTCTTTAATTCCATAAAAAAAAGTAACTTACAGAGCCACACCCATCACCATCATTAGGGGAAAAAACGGTGATCCGATCTCCGACTGTCAGGAACAGGTTTGTATATTGTCTGTGAGGTCCTGGGGGAGGGGAAATCCCTCAGCCAGGAAAACATCGTGGCACAAAGTGGGGATGACCCTGCTGAGGCTGCGGTGCCTCAAATATTGGAGGAAGAAGTCACCCCCTGTGAGTGGCTGGCTGAGGTGCCATCTGTTGAGGAAGTACTGAAGGCGATCCAGAGTCTGAGACCAGGATCTCCCAAGTGTGTAGTGCACAGTGTAGTGTATAGTCGTGTATAGCGTAGTGTTTAGTAGTGTAGTGTATAGTAGTATAGTGTAGTGAAAAGTAGTTTAGTATATAGGGTAGTATGTAGTGTAGTGTGTAGTATAGTGTAGTGTATACTAGTGTATAGTAGTGTCGTGTATAATGTGTATAGTAATGTATCGTGCAGTGTATAGTAGTGTAGTGCATAGTGTGTAGTGTAGTTTAGTGTATAGTGTAGTAATGTATGGTGTAGTGTATAGTAATATATAGTGTAGTATATAATGTAGTGTATAGTAATGTATCGTGCAGTGTATAATATTGTAGTGTAGTGTATAGTGTAGTGTATAGTAGTGTATAGTGTAGTGTACAGTGTAGTGTATAGTGTAGTGTATAGTGTAGTGTATAGTGTAGTGTATTATCGATTGAACGAACCCCGCGGCTTACCCCCAACGTGTCTCTGTGCCCACCAGAAACCACCACCATGAAGCAGGAATACACGGAGGAGACGGAGGAGGAGGAAGCGGAGATCCGTAAACAATGGGGGCTCGTTCGGGTTCTACCACCGCCACCACGACCACGGCTCCCGCCACAACCACCGCCACAACCACCGCAACAACCACCGCAACAACCACAACCACCGCAACAACCACCGCAACAACCACCGCCACAACCGCGGCTAACGCAGCCTCGGCCACCGCGACCATCGCCGCCGCGTCCGCCGGCGCCTCTACCGCCACCCCCGCCCCTCCTCCTCTCGCCGGCCGTTGCCGCCCTGGCGGCCGCTGCCGCAGCGGCCGCCGCGACGCCGCATCAGCCGCAGCAGCAGCAGCAGCTGCTGCAGCCGCAACAGCCGCATCAACAGCAGCAGCAGCAGCGTCGGCCGTTCCCGTGCGACGTCTGCGAGAAGCTCTTCGGCAGCCGCCAGGCGCTGTCGGTGCACCGCCGCACCCACACGGGCGAGCGGCCCTACGCCTGCGCGCACTGCGGCCGCCAGTTCGCCCAGGGCCAGCACCTGCGGGCCCACCTGGCCACGCACACGCGGGAGCGGCCCCACGCCTGCGGACGCTGCGGACGAGCCTTCGCGCTGCGCTCCAACCTGCGGGCCCACGAGGCCACGCACGACGCCGCGGCCACCTCCGACGACGGAGACCAGCACCGCGGCAGCGGCCGCCCACGGAAGGCCCCGTCGCCGCTCGAGGACCCCGCCGGAGAAGCCGACTGCCGGACGGCCCACGGGCCTCCTGACGCCGCCCCCGCCGCCCCGGCCGCCGGCCGTCCGCTGTTCGCGTGCGAGTGCGGCAAAGCCTTCGCTCAGGCCTCCTCGCTGAGGGAGCACCGGGCGACGCACGCCGGCGGGAGGCCGCACGTCTGCGCGGACTGCGGCCGCCGCTTTGCCTACGCCAGCGGCCTGCGCGTCCACCGTCGGACGCACACGGGCGAGCGGCCGCACGTCTGCGGGGACTGCGGCCGCCGCTTTGCCCAGAGGCCCCACCTGGAGGCCCATCGGAGGACGCACACCGGAGAGAGGCCGTACGGCTGCGAGCGATGCGGCCGCAGGTTCTCGCTCAACTGCAACTTGAAGGCCCACCTGAGGACGCACCGTGAGGGAACGGCGCCGGTCGTGGTGGTGACCACGCCGGGGATGGTGGTCGTGGTGGTGCAGCAGGAGCAGCAGCAGCAGGAGCAGCAGCAGGAGCAGCAGCAGGAGGAGGAGCGGAGGGGAGAGTTTGAGTGGGGTGTGTTGGACCTGCGGAAGAGGGAGGTGGCTGGAAGAGGTTGGGGTGGAGGTGCTGGTGGTGCTGGTGGTGCTGGTGGAGGAGGTGGCGGCACGAGTGCGGTAGGGGGGGGAGGAGGTGAGTGACTTTGATCAACCAGACATCTCGACCCCACCGTCGCTACGTCGTCATCGTCGTCATCGTCGTCATCGTCGTTGTCATTGTCGTCATCGTCGTCATCGTCGTCGTCATCATCGTCATCAGCATCGTCATCGTCGTCATCGTCGTCATCATCGTCATCGTCGTCATCATCGTCGTCGTCGTCGTCATCGTCATCGTCGTCATCGTCGTCATCATCGTCATCGTCATCGTCGTCATCATCGTCGTCGTCGTCGTCGTCATCATCGTCGTCATCGTCATCGTCGTTGTCATTGTCGTCATCGTCGTCATCGTCGTCGTCGTCATCATCGTCGTCATCGTCGTCGTCGTCGTCGTCGTCGTCGTCGTCGTCGTCGTCGTCGTCATCGTCGTCGTCATCGGCCGTGCCCTATCCACTGCTGAAGGCCTTCTTATCACGTGGACGTTTAAAGCGGCAGTCAAATTCTCTAAATTCGATGTCTCTGTGGGTCCACGGGTCCCTGTGTTGGTGAATGGATCTCTCTGTGGGGCTCTGTGGGTGTGTGCATCTGTGTGTGTCTGTGGGTCTGTGTGTGTCTGTGGGTCTGTGTGTGTCTGTGGGGCTCTGTGTTAGTCAATGGGTCTCTGTGGTTGTGTGGGTCTGTGTGAGTCTCTGTGTGAGTCTGCGGGTCTCTGTAAATGGATCTCTGTGCATTGTGTGAATCTGTGCTAGTGAATGGCTTTCTGTGTGGGTGTGTGGGTCTGTGTGTGTCTGTGTGGCTCTGTGCTAGTGAATGGGTTTCTGTGTGGGTCTGTGTAAGTCTGCGGGTCTCTGTGTGAGTCTCTGCGGGTCTCTGTGTGAGTCTCTATGTGAGTCTGCGGGTCTCTGTGTGAGTCTGCGGGTCTCTGTGTGAGTTTCTGCGGGTCTCTGTGTGAGTCTGGGTCTCTGTGCGAGTCTGTGGGTCGGGCGTAGACTTGGCCACCCACCCCCTCGTGTGCCGTGCCGGCCTTTATAGGCGCTCGCTAACAGCACTTGCCCCAACAGTCTGCTAAGGCTATACGGGGGGTCTTTGTCTTTTTGTCTCTGTGTGCGCCTGTGTGTCTCTGTGTGAACCTGTGGGTCTCTGTGATTATGTCAGAGTCCATGAATGGGTCTCTTTGTGTGCAAGTCAATGGGTTGTCTGATGCTGCGTTGGTGAGTGGTTCTCTGTGTGCTGAGTCTGCGGGTCTCTTTGTGAGTCTCTGGGTCTCTGTGTGGTGAGTCTGCGGGTCTCTGTGTGAGTCTGTGGGTCTCTGTGTGAGTCTCTGGGTCTCTGTGCGAGTCTGTGGGTCTCTGTGCGAGTCTGTGGGTCTCTGTGTGAGTCTCTGGGTCTCTGTGCGAGTCTGTGGGTCTCTGTGTGAGTCTCTGGGTCTCTGTGCGAATCTGTGGGTCTCTGTGTGAGTCTGTGGGTCTCTGTGTGAGTCTCTGGGTCTCTGTGCGAGTCTGTGGGTCTCTGTGCGAGTCTGCGGGTCTCTGTGTGGTGAGTCTGCGGGTCTCTGTGTGAGTCTCTGGGTCTCTGTGCGAGTCTGTGGGTCTCTGTGCGAGTCTGTGGGTCTCTGTATGAGTCTGTGGGTCTCTGTGTGAGTCTCTGGGTCTCTGTGCGAGTCTCTGGGTCTCTGTGTGAGTCTGCGGGTCTCTGTGTGAGTCTGTGGGTCTCTGTGTGAGTCTGTGGGTCTCTGTGTGAGTCTCTGGGTCTCTGTGCGAGTCTGTGGGTCTCTGTATGAGTCTGTGGGTCTCTGTGTGAGTCTCTGGGTCTCTGTGCGAGTCTCTGGGTCTCTGTGTGAGTCTGCGGGTCTCTGTGCGAGTCTGTGGGTCTCTGTGTGAGTCTCTGGGTCTCTGTGCGAGTCTCTGGGTCTCTGTGCGAGTCTCTGGGTCTCTGTGCGAATCTGTGGGTCTCTGTGTGAGTCTGCGGGTCTCTGTGTGGTGAGTGTGGGTCTCTGTGTGGTGAGTCTGTGGGTCTCTGTGTGGTGAGTCTGTGGGTCTCTGTGTGGTGAGTCTATGGGCCTCTGTGTGGTGAGTCTGCGGGTCTCTGTGTGAGTTTGTGGGTCTCTGTGCGAGTCTCTGGGTCTGTATGAGTCTCTGAGTCTCTGTGTGAGTCCATGGGTCTCTGTGTGATGAGTCTGTGGGTCTCTGTGAGTCTCTGAGTTGCCATGGTGTCTAGGAGATGTTAACTACCTCGCCTGGTCTACAAGAGATCGTGGGTTCGATCCCGACCCTGACGATGTCTGCAGCGTCTCTCTCCCCCCGTGGTCGCGTGGATTTGTCTCCGTTCAGAGTGTTTGTCTGCCGCTATGAATGTCCACGTGACGATGATGATGATGATATCAGGCCACGTGGTTGAGTTGCTATCATCTGTGACAAAGTATCTACTACACAGTAGCAGCTCAGTGGGGTCTTACACCTGTAACATCAACATTGTTTCTCTGTGAGTCTCTGTGAGTCTCTGTGAGTCTCTGTGTGTCTCTGTGAGTCTCTGTGGGTCTCTGTTGGTCTCTGTGTGTCTTTGTGTGTCTCTGTGTGTCTCTGTGTGACTCTGTGGGTCTCTTGAGTCTCTACGTATCTCTGTGTGTCTCTGTGTCTCTCTGTGGGTCTCTGTGGGTCTCTGTGGGTCTCCGAGTCTCTACGTATCTCTGCGATCTGTCGCTCGTGACGGCCACTCCCGCTGAGGGTCTCTGTGGGTCTCTGCGTGTCTCTGAGTCTCTACGTATCTCTGTGAGTCTCTGTGGGTCTCTGCGGGTCTCTGTGTGTCTCTGTGTGTCTCCGAGTCTCTACGTATCTCTGTGAGTCTCTGTGGGTCTCTGTGTGTCTCTGTGTGTCTCCGAGTCTCTACGTGTATCTGTGTGTCTCTGTGTGTCTCTGTGTGTCTCTGAGTCTCTACGTATCTCTGTGTGTCTCTGCGTGTCTCTGCGTGTCTCTGTGTGTCTCTGTGTGTCTCTGCGTGTCTCTGCGTGTCTCTGAGTCTCTACGTATCTCTGTGAGTCTCTGTGGGTCTCTGTGTGTCTCTGTGTGTCTCCGAGTCTCTACGTGTATCTGTGTGTCTCTGTGGGTCTCTGTGGGTCTCTGTGTGTCTCTGAGTCTCTACGTATCTCTGTGTGTCTCTGCGTGTCTCTGCGTGTCTCTGCGGGTCTCTGTGGGTCTCTGTGTGTCTCTGAGTCTCTACGTGTATCTGTGTGTCTCTGTGGGTCTCTGTGGGTCTCTGTGTGTCTCTGAGTCTCTACGTATCTCTGTGTGTCTCTGTGTGTCTCTGTGGGTCTCTGTGTGTCTCTGTGTGTCTCTGTGTGTCTCCGAGTCTCTACGTGTATCTGTGTGTCTCTGTGTGTCTCTGAGTCTCTACGTATCTCTGCGGGTCTCTGTGTGTCTCTGAGTCTCTACGTGTCTCTGTGTGTCTCTGTGGGTCTCCGAGTCTCTACGTATCTCTGTGGGTCTCTGTGGGTCTCTGTTGGTCTCTGTGTGTCTCTGTGTGTCTCTGTGTGTCTCTGTGTGACTCTGTGGGTCTCTTGAGTCTCTACGTATCTCTGTGTGTCTCTGTGTCTCTCTGTGGGTCTCTGTGGGTCTCTGTGGGTCTCCGAGTCTCTACGTATCTCTGCGATCTGTCGCTCGTGACGGCCACTCCCGCTGAGGGTTTCTGTGGGTCTCTGCGTGTCTCTGAGTCTCTACGTATCTCTGTGAGTCTCTGTGGGTCTCTGCGGGTCTCTGTGTGTCTCTGTGTGTCTCCGAGTCTCTACGTATCTCTGTGAGTCTCTGTGGGTCTCTGTGTGTCTCTGTGTGTCTCCGAGTCTCTACGTGTATCTGTGTGTCTCTGTGTGTCTCTGTGTGTCTCTGAGTCTCTACGTATCTCTGTGTGTCTCTGCGTGTCTCTGCGTGTCTCTGTGTGTCTCTGTGTGTCTCTGCGTGTCTCTGAGTCTCTACGTATCTCTGTGAGTCTCTGTGGGTCTCTGTGTGTCTCTGTGTGTCTCCGAGTCTCTACGTGTATCTGTGTGTCTCTGTGGGTCTCTGTGGGTCTCTGTGTGTCTCTGAGTCTCTACGTATCTCTGTGTGTCTCTGCGTGTCTCTGCGTGTCTCTGCGGGTCTCTGTGGGTCTCTGTGTGTCTCTGAGTCTCTACGTGTATCTGTGTGTCTCTGTGGGTCTCTGTGTGTCTCTGAGTCTCTACGTATCTCTGTGTGTCTCTGTGTGTCTCTGTGGGTCTCTGTGTGTCTCTGTGTGTCTCCGAGTCTCTACGTGTATCTGTGTGTCTCTGTGGGTCTCTGTGTGTCTCTGAGTCTCTACGTATCTCTGCGGGTCTCTGTGTGTCTCTGTGGGTCTCCGAGTCTCTACGTATCTCTGTGGGTCTCTGTGTGTCTCTGAGTCTCTACGTGTCTCTGTGGGTCTCTGTGTGTCTCTGAGTCTCTACGTATCTCTGTGTGTCTCTGCGTATCTCTGTGTGTCTCTGTGTGTCTCTGTGTGTCTCTGTGTGTCTCCGAGTCTCTACGTGTATCTGTGTGTCTCTGTGGGTCTCTGTGTGTCTCTGAGTCTCTACGTATCTCTGCGGGTCTCTGTGTGTCTCTGAGTCTCTACGTGTCTCTGCGTGTCTCTGTGTGTCTCTGTGGGTCTCCGAGTCTCTACGTATCTCTGTGGGTCTCTGTGTGTCTCTGAGTCTCTACGTATCTCTGTGTGTCTCTGCGTGTCTCTGTGGGTCTCTGTGTGTCTCTGAGTCTCTACGTATCTCTGTGTGTCTCTGCGTATCTCTGTGGGTCTCTGTGTGTCTCTGAGTCTCTACGTATCTCTGTGTGTCTCTGCGTGTCTCTGTGTGTCTCTGAGTCTCTACGTATCTCTGCGATCTGTCGCTTGTGACGGCCACTCCCGCCCGCAGCCCGCAGGCTCCGGCTGTGTGTGCGGGGGGTCCCCTCACCACCCCACGTGGTCCCGTTAACAAACAAACAAACAACAATCAAACTCCGTCCCCTTCCCCGCTCAGCCACGAGGAGCGAGCGGCCCGACCCGCAAACACGGAGACCCCGGGACGAGGGCCGACACGGCCACCCCGGGCCAACTCCGCCGACGATTCTGCAGCAGCAGCAGCAGCATCAGCATCAGCAGCAGCAGCATCAACAGCAGCATCATCAGTCGCAACAGCCGCAAAAGCAGCAGCAGCATCAGCCGCAAAAGCTGCAGCAGCAGCCGCAGCAGCCGCAGCAGCTACAGCAGCAGCAGCATCAACATCATCAACAGCAGCAGCATCATCAGACGCAACAGCCGCACCAGCAGCAGCATCAGGCACAGCAGCAGCTACAGTCGCAACAGCCGCAACAGCATCAACAGCCGCAACAGCAACATCAACATCAGCAGCGTCAGCGTCGCTTCCCGTGCGACGTCTGCGAGAAGCTCTTCGGCAGCCGCCAGGCGCTGTCGGTGCACCGCCGCACCCACACGGGCGAGCGGCCCTACGCCTGCGCGCACTGCGGCCGCCAGTTCGCCCAGGGCCAGCACCTGCGGGCCCACCTGGCCACGCACACGCGGGAGCGGCCCCACGCCTGCGGACGCTGCGGACGGGCCTTCGCGCTGCGCTCCAACCTGCGGGCCCACGAGGCCACGCACGACGCAGACAGGCCCCGGCACCCGTGCGGACGCTGCGGGCGGGCCTACGCGTCGGCGGCCACCCTGCGGGTCCACGAGCGGGCGGCCCACTCGACGCGGAGGCCCCACTCGTGCGACGAGTGCGGCAAGGGCTTCACCCGGGCCTCCTTCCTGCGGGCACACCGGGTGTCCCACTCGGGCCTGAGGCCCTACGGCTGCACGGATTGCGGCAAGCGCTACTCGCAGCCGTCGGCGCTGGACGCCCACCGGTGGACCCACGCCGTGGCCGCCGCCGCCGCGGCCGGCACGGCCCCGCCGCCCACGTTCCGG
>NC_136346.1:416622-421622 GCF_964198595.1 Lampetra fluviatilis | reverse complement strand
AATCTCACACCAACATCACCAACACACCTACCATCACACCATCACCACCATCACACCATCACACCTACCATCAAACAATCTCACACCAACATCACACCCAACATCACACCATCACCACCATCACACCATCACACCTACCATCAAACAATCTCACACCAACATCACACAACATCACACCATCACCACCATCACTCACCCACCCAACATCACACCCACCCACCATCACACCTACCATCACACCCATCACACACCATCACCACCCACCACATACACCATCACACCCACCATCACACCCACCACCATAACACCCACCATCACACCCACCCACCACCACATCCACCCACCATCACCACCACACCATCATACCCATCCACCATCACATCCACCCACCATCACATCCACACCATCACACCCACCCACCATCACATCCACACCATCACATCCACCCACCATCACCATAACACCCACCATCACCACCACCCACCATCACACCCACCCACCACCAGCCAGGAGGTGGTGGAGGTGGTGGTAGAGGAGGAGGTGGTGGAGGTGGTGGTAGTGGAGGTGGTGGAGGAGGTGGTAGTGGTAGAGGATGAGGTGGTGGAGGTGGTGGAGGAGGTGGAGGTGGTAGTGGTGGAGGAGGAGGTGGTGGAGGTGGTGGTAGAGGTGGAGGTGGTGGAGGTGGTGGTAGTGGTGGAGGTGGTGGTAGTGGAGGTGGTGGAGGAGGAATCCGATCAGCTACAACGTTCTTTGTCGCAGATTTCACAGATCGAGGCTTTGGGGTCACCGAGTTACAACAACAACAACAACAAGTAACCAACAACAACCAACAACAACCAACAACCAACAACAACCATCAGTATGAGAAGAGTCCAGGTGTAATAAAACACTCCGTCAGGCACTGCTGGTCTCCGCTTGTCTCTTGTTCAGGTTCTTCTCCGCACCCCCCACGGACACGCACGCTCCCCTCCGTTAGCTATTTCAAGTTCATGTATTAGGTGTAGCCCTGTGAGCCATTCGGCTCTTGAATCGGGTGCAACCGCGACAAACAAAAACATCTTAAAGTGAATATGTGACTGAGTGCAAATAGAAAATCCAAGAAAAGACAGCAAAATATTGCAGAAAAAAACACCGTACACCAACGCTGTGTGCAAAAATCCCAGTGGGATGCAAGTCAAACAACCAACAACAACCACAAGACAACTTAGATTAAGGCCATCAGTCTAACTCTGTACTACAACAACACAAACATGGCCAAACCAAAAAACTTTTCGAAAATCACCAAAATAAAGCCATAAAAGTCAAACAACAACAACCACAAGACAACAACTTAGATTAAGGCCATCAGTCTCTATACTACAACAACACAAACATGGCCATGACTCCTCCCCTTCCTGGTCGTCAGATCCGGCCTTCCCATAATGCCCCACTGGTGGCCCCTCCCACACGCCCCCCAATACAGCGAGCCGTGTGATTGGACCAGAGCCCAGCAACAACAAGCCCATTGACGCTCGCATTGCACAGCTATGCGTCGTGGCTGGAGGTGATGTTGTGTAGAGTGCGGACCAGAGGAGACGCCGTCAACACGCTGCACCCTCGTCAACACACACAGACAACAACAACAACACACAAACAACAACACAGACAACAACACACAAACAACAACACAGACAACAACAACACAGACAACAACAACAACACAGACACTCTGTCGTCAACACACACAGACAACAACAACACAGACAACAACACACAGACACACACAGACACTCACTCACACACTCACACACACACAGACACTCACACAGACCCTCACACACTAACAACAACAACAACCGTCATTCGCCATTAAGTGGCGGTGACGTCACCACGACGCTTGTGCCAGGCCAAGTGCACCTTGAGGCCACGTGAAGTGTCAAACACCCGCTGGCAGGAGGTCACGGGGCAGACCCAGCAGGTGCCACGGGTCGACTGACCGAGATGACCGAGATGACTGGCTGATGCACCACCTGTGCCCCCTACTGTGCCAACTTGCTGTGCTTTAGCCACCCGGCGCTCCGCTCGTTGTTGTGAGCGTCGCTCCTCCGCCCTCCGTTGTTGGAGGGCGACTGCCTCCAACTGCCCAGCAGCGTCCTTCACGAGCCTCCTCCACAGAGGCCGATCTTGACACCACTGGTACCGGTCATCGGCAAGTCCACTCAGCTCCACGTCCTCCTGTACCACATCACTCCATCTCTTCTCTAGCCCGTGCCGAGCCCGTTTAGCCCCCTCGAACCGGCCGAACAAAAGCTGTTTAGGCATGCGGTGGCTTGAGTGAGGGACGATGCCAACCCCAGCCGCAAGCGATGATGAAATTCTCGCTTGCAACTTTCATCAGCTAGCTGAGACCAGGCCACCTTAAGTTGGAATGGGATCCTGGGTGTACACCCACCACCGGAGTAGAAGAATGGCAGGCGCATCTTACAGATGACTAGTCGATGGGTCAGAGGGCAGATCAGCTCCACGGTAGGTCCTGGTGTCCAGAACATGGGCTCGCATCCGCTGTTCTGTCACTATGTAGTACAGCAGATGTTCTTGCTTGGACCCGACATGCATCCATGATGTTGTGTGGATGCGCCGATGCCGGAACAGCGTGTTGGTAATTACAAGCCAATGGGCTGGACAAAAAACTAGCAGCCTCCTACCGTTGTTATTGAGCTGATCTGGCCCATGCCTTCCAATCACTCCAGACCAGGTGCCAGCATCATGACCAACTCGGGCATTGAAGTCACCCAACAAGATGACTCTGTCCCGAGGGGCCACTTTAGCCAGCACCTGTGACAGGTCATAGAAGGCATCCGACTCATCGGCCTTGCCTGCATCCCTCCACGGATGTTCGTCTTCGGTGGGGGCATAAGTAACCACAACCACCACTCCTCGCCTCCGGTTGATGGGAAGGCGAGCCCAAAGTATCCTGGGGCTTACAGCTTCCCACACCTCACGGCCACGCTCACACGCCCCCTTCATTCTTTTGTTCAGAAGAAGAACCACTCCCTGTTGTTTGGCAGTCTCCTGCCCCGAGTAGAGGACTGTCCACCCCTCATGGTGGCAGGAGCCAGAGCCGGTCCACCGGACCTCCTGAATGCCACAGAGATCCAGGCGGTACCGGTCCAGCTCCCAACGAAGGAGTGGCAGCCTCTCCTCCGCAGTGAGCGTTCGAACATTCCACGTGGCCATCCGTTGTGGCTTTTTGTTGTTTCTGGAGTAGCCCCGAGAGTAAAAATTTAATCTCCTGGCTCCATCAAATGGGGTTTGGCCAGGAGACGTCATAGACGCCTGTCCCCCCGGGGCCTCCGGCACAAGCTTATTTGTTATATATTTTAGACGTGGTTGTGGTAATTTATTGAAGATGGAGGGGTTACCAGCCCCTCGCACCCGTCCAGAGCCTCCGTTTAACCACTGTGGTGGCTACAAACGCCCTGAGGGGAAAGGCGAATCGGAATTGGCCCTCCCCCCACAGCACTGTCCGGCACCAAGAGGAGGTAGGGGGTTGTTTTGCTGTACTTACCATCACCATCATCACCATCACCACCATCACCACCATCACCATCATCACCATCATCACCATCATCATCACCAACATCACCACCATCACCATCACCAACATCACCAACACCACCATCACCACCATCACCATCATCACCACCACCATCACCACCATCACCACCATCACCATCATCACCATCACCAACATCATCACCATCATCACCATCATCACCATCACCACTACTACACCATCACCACTACTACACCATCACCACCATCACCACCATCATCACCACCACCATCACCATCATTACCATCACCACCGTCACCATCATCACCACCATCACCATCATCACCATCACCACCATCATCACCATCACCACCATCACCATCTGCTACACCATCATCATCACCACCACCATCATCATCACCACCACCATCATCACCATCACCACCATCACAACCATCACCATCACCATCTGCTACACCATCATCATCACCACCACCATCACCACCATCATCACCACTATCACCACCATCACCATCTGCTACACCATCATCATCATCACCACCACCATCACCACCATCATCACCACCATCATCATCATCACCACCATCCACACCATCCCCACCATCATCATCACCACCATCATCATCACCACCATCATTACCACCATCATCACCACCATCACCATCACCACCACCATCTGCTACATCACCACCATCATCATCACCACCATCCCCACCATCACCATCATCACCACCACCATCATCATCACCACCATCATTACCACCATCACCACCACCATCTGCTACATCACCACCATCATCATCACCACCATCCCCACCACCACCATCATCACCACCACCATCATCATCACCACCATCACCACCACCATCTGCTACATCACCACCATCATCATCACCACCATCCCCACCACCACCATCATCACCACCACCATCATCATCACCACCATCACCACCACCATCTGCTACATCATCACCACCATCATCACCACCATCACCACCATCATCACCACCATCACCATCACCACCGCCCCATCATCGGTGATGCTCCATCGCGTGATGCGCTCAGCCAATGGGAGCGCGCCGCTCGGAACAACCCCCCCCAGCCCCTCCCCCCTAACCCCCCCCAGCCCCTCCCCCCCAGCCCCTCCCCCCCAGCCCCTCCCCCCCAGCCCCTCCCCCCCAGCCCCTCCCCCCCCAGCCCCTCCCCCCCAGCCCCTCCCCCCCAGCCCCTCCCCCCCAGCCCCTCCCCCCCAGCCCCTCCCCCCCCAGCCCCTCCCCCCCAGCCCCTCCCCTCACTGCTCCACTCCAACCAAGCAGCATCAGCAGCTTCAGTCGGAGTGACCGCCACTGCCATCAGCATCATCAGCAACATCATCATCAGCAACATCATCATCAGCAACATCATCATCAGCATCACCATCATCAGCAGCATCACCATCATCATC
>NC_136346.1:341622-414122 GCF_964198595.1 Lampetra fluviatilis | reverse complement strand
ACACCACCCACCCCATCACCAGTGACACTTCACGTGAGAACACCACCCACCCCCATCACCAGTGACACTTCACGCGAGAACACCACCCACCCCATCACCAGTGACACTTCACGTGAGAACACCACCCACCCCCATCACCAGTGACACTTCACGCGAGAACACCACCCACCCCATCACCAGTGACACTTCACGTGAGAACACCACCCACCCCATCACCAGTGACACTTCACGTGAGAACACCACCCACCCCCATCACCAGTGACACTTCACGTGAGAACACCACCCACCCCACATCACCAGTGACACTTCACGTGAGGACACCACCCACCCCCATCACCAGTGACACTTCACGTGAGAACACCACCCACCCCCATCACCAGTGACACTTCACGTGAGATCACCACCCACCCCCCATCACCAGTGACACATCACGTGAGAACACCACCCACCCCCATCACCAGTGACACTTCACGTGAGGACACCACCCCACCCATCACCACCAGTGACACTTCACGTGAGAACACCACCCCCCCCATCACCAGTGACACTTCACGTGAGAACACCACCCACCCCATCACCAGTGACACTTCACGTGAGAACACCACCCACCCCATCACCAGTGACACTTCACGTGAGAACACCACCCACCCCATCACCAGTGACACGTCACGTGAGAACACCACCCACCCCATCACCAGCGACACTTCACGTGAGAACACCACCCACCCCCATCACCAGTGACACTTCACGTGAGAACACCACCCACCACATCACCAGCGACACTTCACGTGAGAACACCACCCACCGCATCACCAGTGACACTTCACGTGAGAACACCACCCACCCCATCACCAGCGACACTTCACGTGAGAACACCACCCACCCCCATCACCAGTGACACTTCACGTGAGAACACCACCCACCACATCACCAGCGACACTTCACGTGAGAACACCACCCACCCCATCACCAGTGACACTTCACGTGAGAACACCACCCACCCCATCACCAGTGACACTTCACGTGAGAACACCATCCACCCCCATCATCAGTGACACTTCACGTGAGAACACCACCCACCCCCATCACCAGTGACACTTCACGTGAGAACACCACCCACCCCATCACCAGTGACACTTCACGTGAGAACACGACCCACCCCCATCACCAGTGACACTTCACGTGAGAACACCATCCACCCCATCACCAGTGACACTTCACGTGAGAACACCACCCACCCCCATCACCAGTGACACTTCACGTGAGAACACCACCCACCCCATCATCAGTGACACTTCACGTGAGAACACCACCCACCCCATCACCAGTGACACTTCACGTGAGAACACCACCCACCCCCATCACCAGTGACACTTCACGCGAGAACACCACCCACCCCCATCACCAGTGACACTTCACGCGAGAACACCACCCACCCCCATCACCAGTGACACTTCACGTGAGAACACCACCCACCCCCATCACCAGTGACACTTCACGCGAGAACACCACCCACCCCCATCACCAGTGACACTTCACGTGAGGACACCACCCACCCCATCACCAGTGACACTTCACGTGAGGACACCACCCACCCCATCACCAGTGACACTTCACGTGAGGACACCACCCACCCCATCACCAGTGACACTTCACGCGAGAACACCACCCACCCCCATCACCAGTGACACTTCACGTGAGGACACCACCCACCCCATCACCAGTGACACTTCACGTGAGGACACCACCCACCCCATCACCAGTGACACTTCACGTGAGGACACCACCCACCCCATCACCAGTGACACTTCACGTGAGGACACCACCCACCCCATCACCAGTGACACTTCACGTGAGGACACCACCCACCCCATCACCAGTGACACTTCACGTGAGGACACCACCCACCCCATCACCAGTGACACTTCACGTGAGGACACCACCCACCCCATCACCAGTGACACTTCACGCGAGAACACCACCCACCCCCATCACCAGTGACACTTCACGTGAGGACACCACCCACCCCATCACCAGTGACACTTCACGTGAGGACACCACCCACCCCATCACCAGTGACACTTCACGTGAGGACACCACCCACCCCATCACCAGTGACACTTCACGTGAGGACACCACCCACCCCATCACCAGTGACACTTCACGTGAGGACACCACCCACCCCATCACCAGTGACACTTCACGTGAGGACACCACCCACCCCATCACCAGTGACACTTCACGTGAGGACACCACCCACCCCATCACCAGTGACACTTCACGTGAGGACACCACCCACCCCATCACCAGTGACACTTCACGTGAGGACACCACCCACCCCATCACCAGTGACACTTCACGCGAGAACACCACCCACCCCCATCACCAGTGACACTTCTCGTGAGAACACCACCCACCCACATCACCAGTGACACTTCACGTGAGAACACCACCCACCCCATCCCCCCTTGAAAGATACTCCCTCTGAGGATGGCTGCTTGCGTTGTGGCCGAAACGTCGTGAGAATTGTATTTTATAATGTTTTATTTTTATTATTTTATTATTTCCCTTCTACGTGACGACTTTACCGAAAGAAACAAGAAGATAATATAAAGTAGTGTGTAGTGTATAGTGTAGTGTATAGTGTAGTGTATAGTAGTGTAGTGTATAGTGTAGTGTATAGTGTAGTGTAAAGTGTAGTGTAGTGTATAGTGTAGTGTATAGTGTAGTGTATAGTAGTGTAGTGTGTAGTGTAGTGTATAGTGTAGTGTAAAGTGTAGTGTAGTGTATAGTGTAGTGTATAGTGTAGCGTAAAGTGTAGTGTAGTGTGTAGTGTATAGTGTAGTGTAAAGTGTAGTGTAGTGTATAGTGTAGTGTATAGTGTAGTGTATAGTAGTGTAGTGTATAGTGTAGTGTATAGTGTAGTGTATAGTGTAGTGTATAGTAGTGTAGTGTATAGTAGTGTAGTATATAGTGTAGTGTATAGTAGTGTAGTATATAGTGTAGTGTATAGTAGTGTAGTGTATAGTGTAGTGTATAGTAGTGTAGTGTATAGTAGTGTAGTATATAGTGTAGTGTAAAGTAGTGTAGTATATAGTTTAGTGTAAAGTGTAGTGTATAGTAGTGTAGTGTATAGTGTAGTGTATAGTGTAGTGTAAAGTGTAGTGTATAGTAGTGTAGTGTATAGTAGTGTATAGTGTAGTGTATAGTGTAGTGTATAGTGTAGTGTATAGTAGTGTAGTGTATAGTGTAGTGTATAGTGTAGTGTAGTGTATAGTGTAGTGTGTAGTAGTGTAGTGTATAGTGTAGTGTGTAGTGTAGTGTATAGTGTAGTGTATAGTGTAGTGTATAGTAGTGTAGTGTATAGTAGTGTAGTGTAAAGTGTAGTGTAAAGTGTAGTGTAAAGTGTAGTGTAAAGTGTAGTGTATAGTAGTGTAGTGTATAGTGTAGTATATAGTGTAGTGTATAGTGTAGTGTATAGTGTAGTGTATAGTGTAGTGTATAGTGGTGTAGTGTATAGTAGTGTAGTGTATAGTGTAGTGTAGTGTATAGTGTAGTGTATAGTGTAGTGTATAGTAGTGTAGTGTATAGTGTAGTGTAAAGTGTAGTGTAAAGTGTAGTGTATAGTGTAGTGTAAAGTGTAGTGTATAGTAGTGTAGTGTATAGTGTAGTATATAGTGTAGTGTATAGTGTAGTGTATAGTGTAGTGTATAGTAGTGTAGTGTATAGTAGTGTAGTGTAAAGTGTAGTGTATAGTAGTATAGTGTAAAGTGTAGTGTATAGTGTAGTGTATAGTAGTGTAGTGTATAGTAGTGTAGTGTATAGTGTAGTGTATAGTGTAGTGTATAGTAGTGTAGTGTATACTGTAGTGTATAGTAGTGTAGTGTATAGTGTAGTGTATAGTAGTGTAGTGTATAGTGTAGTGTATAGTGTAGTGTATAGTAGTGTAGTGTATAGTAGTGTATAGTAGTGTAGTGTATAGTAGTGTAGTGTATAGTAGTGTATAGTGTAGTGTATAGTAGTGTATAGTAGTGTAGTGTATAGTAGTGTATAGTAGTGTAGTGTATAGTAGTGTAGTGTATAGTAGTGTAGTGTATAGTGTAGTGTATAGTAGTGTAGTGTATAGTGTAGTGTAAAGTGTAGTGACCCAGTCACCGCGACCGGCTCTCTGACCATCCGGCTCTGGCTGTGGTTTCCTCCGCAGAGCGATGTCAGCATCTGGCGACGACCATCGGAACACTTCCCAGGATACCTGTAAGCATCAGCCACACACCCAGCCACCCACCCTCCCACCCACCCACCCACTCACCCACCCACCCACTCACCCTCCCACCCACTCACCCACCCACCCACTCACCCACCCACCCACCCACTCACCCACCCACCCACTCACCCACCCACCCAGCCACCCACCCACCCAGCCACCCACTCACCCACCCACTCACTCACCCACCCACTCACCCACCCACCCAGCCACTCACCCACCCACTCACTCACCCACCCACCCAGCCACCCACCCACCCAGCCACCCACCCACCCACCCACCCAGCCACCCACCCACCCACCCAGCCACCCACCCACCCACCCAGCCACCCACCCACCCAGCCACCCACTCACCCACCCACCCACCCACTCACCCACCCACTCACCCACCCACCCAGCCACTCACCCACCCACTCACTCACCATGCCACCCACCCACCCAGCCACCCACCCACCCACTCACCCACCCACTCACCCACTCACCCACTCACCCACTCACACACCCACTCACCCTCCCACCCACTCACCCTCCCACCCACCCACCTAGCCACCCACCCACCCACTCACCCACCCACTCACCCACCCACCCACTCACCCACCCACTCACCCACCCACCCAGCCACCCAGTCACCCACCCACCCTCCCACCCACCCACTCACCCACCCACCCACCCACTCACCCACCCACTCACCCACCCACTCACCCACCCAGCCACCCACCCAGTCACCCACCCACCCACTCACCCACCCACTCACCCACCCACCCACTCACCCACCCACTCACTCACTCACTCACCCACCCAGTCACCCACCCACCCAGTCACCCACCCACCCACTCACCCACCCACCCACTCACCCACTCACCCACCCACTCACCCACCCACTCACCCACCCAGCCACCCACCCAGTCACCCAGCCACCCACCCACCCAGCCACCCACTCACCCTCCCACCCACTCACCCACCCACCCAGCCACCCACCCACCCAGCCACCCACCCACCCAGCCACCCACCCACCCAGCCACCCACCCAGCCACCCACCCACCCAGCCACCCACTCACCCACCCACCCACTCACCCACTCACCCACCCACTCACCCACCCACCCAGCCACTCACCCACCCACTCACCCACCCACTCACCCACTCACCCACTCACCCACCCACCCACCCACCATGCCACCCACCCACCCAGCCACCCACCCACCCACTCACCCACCCACCCACTCACCCACCCACTCACCCACTCACCCACCCACTCACCCTCCCACCCACTCACCCTCCCACCCACCCACCTAGCCACCCACCCACCCACTCACCCACCCACTCACCCACCCACTCACCCACCCAGCCACCCAGTCACCCACCCACCCACCCACCCTCCCACCCACCCACTCACCCACCCACCCACTCACCCACTCACCCACCCACTCACCCACCCACTCACCCACCCAGCCACCCACCCAGTCACCCAGTCACCCACCCACCCACTCACCCACCCACTCACCCACCCACCCACTCACCCACCCACTCACTCACTCACCCACCCAGTCACCCACCCACCCAGTCACCCACCCACCCACTCACCCTCCCACCCACTCACCCACTCACCCACCCACTCACCCACCCACTCACCCACCCAGCCACCCACCCAGTCACCCAGTCACCCACCCACCCACTCACCCACCCACTCACCCACCCACCCACTCACCCACCCACCCACCCAGTCACCCACCCACCCACCCACCCAGTCACCCACCCACCCACCCAGTCACCCACCCACCCACCCAGTCACCCACCCACTCACCCACCCACCCACTCACCCACCCACTCACCCACCCACCCAGCCACTCACCCACCCACTCACCCACCCACTCGCTCCACCCACTCACCCACCCACCCACCATGCCACCCACCCAGCCACCCACCCACCCACTCACCCACCCACTCACCCACTCACCCTCCCACCCACTCACCCTCCCACCCACTCACCCTCCCACCCACTCACCCTCCCACCCACCCACCCACCCACCACGCCACCCACCCACCCAGCCACCCACCCACCCACTCACCCACCCACTCACCCACCCACTCACTCACCCACCCACCCACCCAGCCACCCAGTCACCCACCCACCCTCCCACCCACCCACTCACCCACCCACCCACCCACCCACTCACCCACTCACCCACTCACCCACCCACCCACCCACCCACTCACCCACCCACTCACCCACCCAGCCACCCACCCAGTCACCCAGTCACCCACCCACCCACTCACCCACCCACCCACCCAGCCACCCACTCACCCACTCACCCACCCACCACCACTCGCAGCACTTTGCCCCGACGGTGTGTTGAAGAAGCCGAGGCTACCTGGGGGTCTTTGCCTGTTGCGCAGCTACAAGACGCTGGGACGGGTACCGGCGGTGCCGTCCGCCGTCGTCGAGATGATCCGTCCCGGGGATCTCCGCCGGCGCTGGGACAGCATCGTGACGGACATGGAGGTCACGGAGGTCGCGGGCCCGGTGAGTGACCCATAGACTCACACACATAGAGACCCATAGACTCACTCACACAGAGACTCACACAGAGACCCATAGACTCACCACACAGAGACCCACAGACTCACCACACAGAGACCCACAGACTCACCACACAGAGACCCACAGACTCACCACACAGAGACTCACAGACTCATCACACAGAGACCCACAGACTCACCACACAGAGACCCACAGACTCACCACACAGAGACCCACAGACTCACCACACAGAGACCCACAGACTCACCACACAGAGACCCACAGACTCACCACACAGAGACCCACAGACTCATCACACAGAGACCCACAGACTCACCACACAGAGACCCACAGACTCACCACACAGAGACCCACAGACTCACCACACAGAGACCCACAGACTCACCACACAGAGACCCACAGACTCACCACACAGAGACCCAGAGACTCACCACACAGAGACCCACAGACTCACCACACAGAGACCCACAGACTCATCACACAGAGACCCACAGACTCACCACACAGAGACCCACAGACTCACCACACAGAGACCCACAGACTCATCACACAGAGACCCACAGACTCACCACACAGAGACCCACAGACTCACCACACAGAGACCCACAGACTCACCACACAGAGACCCACAGACTCACACAGAGACCCACAGACTCACCACACAGAGACCCACAGACTCACCACACAGAGACCCATAGACTCACCACACAGAGACGCACAGACTCACACAGAGACTTCCACATTGGCATGAAGCTCCTTAATAGAGTTTCTGCTGCGGAACAGAATAACGATGATGACGATGTTGACGAAGTTGACGATGTTGACAATGAGGATGATGATGCTGATCACGATGTTGACGATGTTGACGTTGATGACGTTGATGTTGATGATGTTGATGACGATGATGACGATGATGTTGATGATGTTGATGACCGCAGGACACTTGCATCGCACGCTACACGACAGCCGGCCAACTGTGGAACACCATCGCCCCACGCGAGTTCGTGGACCTCTCTTACACCACCATGGACCTCCCCCGCACGCCACTCAACAGGAGTCACGGCTTTCTCACCTGCGGTATGCCCAGCGCTGGCACCACCAACACCACCAACACCACCAACAACACCAACACCATCAACACCACCATCAACATCACCACCATCAACACCACCACCATCAACACCAACATCACCACCATCAACACCACCACCATCAACACCACCATCATCAACACCAACACCATCAACACCAACATCACCACCATCAACACCACCATCATCAACACCAACACCACCAACAACACCAACACCATCAACACCACCATCAACAACAACACCATCAACAACACCACGACCACCACCGCCATCAACAGCACCACCACTACCACCAACACCACCACCAACACCACCATCAACAACACCACCACCGCCATCAACAACACCACCACCGCCATCAACAACACCATCAACAACACCACCATCAACAACACCACGACCACCACCGCCATCAACAGCACCACCACTACCACCAACACCACCACCAACACCACCATCAACAACACCACCACCGCCATCAACAACACCACCACCGCCATCAACAACACCACCACCGCCATCAACACCACCACCGCCATCAACACACCACCATCAACAACACGTCCATCAACACCACACCATCAACACCACCACCATCATCACACCACCATCAACAACACGACCATCAACACCACACCATCAACACCACTACGACCACCACCGCCAACAACAACAACAACCGTCATTTGCCACGACGTGGAGGTGATATCACCACGGCGCTCGTGCCAGGCTAGGTGCACGCTAAGGCCACATGAAGTTTCAAACGCCCGCTGGCAGGAGGTCACGGGGCAGACCCAGCAGGTGCTTTGGGTTGACTGAGATGACTGGCTGATGCACCACCTGTGCCCCCTACTGTGCCAACTTGCTGTTTTATCCGCCCGGCGCTCCGCTCGTTGTTGTGAGCGTCGCTCCTCCGCCCTCCGTTGTTGTTGGAGGGCGACTGCCTCCAACTGCCCAGTAGCGTCCTTCACGAGCCTCCTCCACTGAGGCCGATCTTGACACCGCTGGTACCGGCCATCGGCAAGTCCACTCAGCTCCACGTCCTCCTGTACCACATCATTCCATCTCCTCTCTAGCCCGTGCCGCGCCCGTTTAGCCCCCTCGATCTGGCCGATAAAAAGCTGTCTAGGCATGCGGTGGCTGGGCATGCGGGCTACATGGCCCAGCCAACGCAGCCTTGCCTGCCGGAGGAGCTCACCGATAGGACTTTGTCCAGATCTTTCAAGGATTTGTGAGCTCCTCACACAATCCAGCCTGCAGGTTAAACCCAGGATGGATCGTAGGCAGGGCCAGCCTGAATGTTTCTAACCGGTGAAGATGTTTCATTAGGGGGGTCCACGTTTCGCAAGCATAGAGAAGGGAGGGAATGACGGTGGTCGAGAAGACCTGAAGCTTCGTGTGGAGCGACAGACCAGGTAGCTTGTTGTTTAGCAGTCTCCTGCCCCGAGTAGAGGACTGTCCACCCCTCATGGTGGCAGGAGCCAAAGCCGGTCCACCGGACCTCCTGAATGCCACAGAGATCCAGGCGGTACCGGTCCAGCTCCCGACAGAGGAGTGGCAGCCTCTCCTCCGTAGTTACCATTTAGACATTCCACTTGGCCACTCAGTGGCTTTTTACCATTCATTGAGGAACTCCCAGGGTAGAGAACCAGTCTCCTGGCTCCGCCAAATGGGCTTTGGCCAGGAGACGTCATAGACGCCTGTCCCCCCGGGGTCTCCGGCACAAGCTTAGTTAGATGTTTAACACGTGTTTTTGTGGTCCTTGAATTAATGGTGGAGGGGTTTACCAGTGCCTCGCACCCATCCAGAGCCTCCATTGATCGCGGTGGTGGCTATAAGCGAATTTGGATTGGCCATTCCCCCCATGGCATTGATCAGCTCCACCTCAGCGTTACCCTCCGGCACAGACGAGGTGATAGGGTTTTTTTGCCGGACCACCAAAAACACCATCACCACCGTCACTACCACCACAACCACCGTCACTACCACCACAACCACCGCCACCAACACCACAATCACCACTGACACCACCAATACCATCACCACGAATACCACCAACACCACCAGCATCACCACCGCCACCAACACCACAATCACCGCCAACACCACCACCACCACAATCACCACCGCCACCAACACCACAATCACCACCACCAACACCACAATCAACACCACCACCAACACCACAATCAACACCACCACCAACACCACAATCACCACCAACACCACAATCACCACCACAACCACCACCAACACCACCAGCACATCTACGCAAACCCATCGTGTAAAGCGGTGCATGCAAATCAGATCTACTAATTCAGCCACAAATAACCAACATGCCAATTCGTGATGCCAATCAAACATGCAAATCTGACAATGCAAATCTCCCTTCCCACCCCCATCCCCCCCCCCCCCCCTGACTCGGGGTGCCAGGCGTTAGCGTCGATCTCCCCTCGACGCAGTCGTCAAAGCGGAGGCTTGTGCGCGGCTTCAACCACCCGTGCGGCTGGTTCTGCCGCGGTGCCGGTGATGGCGATGGTGGTGGTGCCGGTGATGGCGGTGATGGTGGTGGCGGTGGCGGTGGTGGCGGTGGCGGTGGTGGCGGTGCCGGTGGTGGTGGTGGTGGTGGCGGTGGTGGCGGTGATGGTGGCACCGTCTGCGAGCTGACTGGCTACGTGCACACCGACCTGCGAGGCCTCCTGCCGCGTGCCCTGGTGGACGCCGCGATGGCGTCGGCGCTCACCGGCTTCTACCGCGACCTGCGGAAGGCCTTGCGCCACCGAGGATGAGCGCGGCGACAGCGGCACAAGCACCACAAGCACCACAACCACCATCACTACCACCACAACCACCACCACAAGCACCGACACTACCATCACTACCACCGTCACTAGCACCACAAGCACTACCGCCACCGTCACTACCACCATCACTACCACCACAAGCACCACAACCACCGTCACTACCACCACAAGCACTACCGCCACCGTCGCTACCACCATCACTACCATCACCATCACTACCACCACAAGCACCACCACAAGCACCGATACTACCACCACTACCACCACCATCACTACCACCACCACCGTCACTACCACCACAACCACCATCACTACCATCACCACCACCGTCACTACCGCCACCGTCACTACCACCACCGTCACTACCACCACCGTCACTACCACCACCGTCACTACCACCACCGTCACTACCACTACCACCACAACCACCGTCACTACCACCACAACCACCGTCACTACCACCACAACCACCATCACTACCATCACCACCACCGTCACTACCGCCACCGTCACTACCACCACCGTCACTACCACCACCGTCACTACCACTACCACCACAACCACCGTCACTACCACCACAACCATCGTCACTACCACCACAACCACCATCACTACCACCACCGTCACTACCACCACAAGCACCACCACAAGCACCGATACTACCACCACTACCACCACCATCACTACCACCACCACCGTCACTACCACCACAACCACCATCACTACCATCACCACCACCGTCACTACCGCCACCGTCACTACCACCACCGTCACTACCACCACCGTCACTACCACCACCGTCACTACCACCACCGTCACTACCACCACCGTCACTACCACTACCACCACAACCACCGTCACTACCACCACAACCACCGTCACTACCACCACAACCATCGTCACTACCACCACAACCACCATCACTACCATCACCACCACCGTCACTACCGCCACCGTCACTACCACCACCGTCACTACCACCACCGTCACTACCACCACAACCACCATCACTACCATCACCACCACCGTCACTACCGCCACCGTCACTACCACCACCGTCACTACCACCACCGTCACTACCACCACCGTCACTACCACCACCGTCACTACCACCACCGTCACTACCACTACCACCACAACCACCGTCACTACCACCACAACCACCGTCACTACCACCACAACCATCGTCACTACCACCACAACCACCATCACTACCACCACCGTCACTACCACCACAACCACCACCGACACACAATCACCATCACCAAATCCACAACCACCAAATCCACATCCACCAACGCCATCAACATCACCACCACCACCGTCTCTGATAATGCTGCTGCGTCGATCGGTGTGACGACGATGTTGATGTTGACCATGTAGATGATGTCGATGTTGACCATGTAGATGATGTTGATGTTGACCATGTAGATGATGTTGATGTTGACCATGTAGATGATGTTGATGTTGACCATGTAGATGATGATGATGTTGACCATGTAGATGATGTTGATGTTGACCATGTAGATGATGTTGATGTTGACCATGTAGATGATGTTGATGTTGACCATGTAGATGATGATGATGTTGACCATGTAGATGATGTTGATGTTGACCATGTAGATGATGTTGATGTTGACCATGTAGATGATGTTGATGTTGACCAAGTAGATGATGTTGATGTTGACCATGTAGATGATGTTGATGTTTACCATGTAGATGATGTTGATGTTGACCATGTAGATGATGTTGATGTTGACCATGTAGATGATGTTGATGTTGACCATGTAGATGATGTTGATGTTGACCATGTAGATGATGTTGATGTTGACCAAGTAGATGATGTTGATGTTGACCATGTAGATGATGTTGATGTTGACCATGTAGATGATGTTGATGTTGACCATGTAGATGATGTTGATGTTTACCATGTAGATGATGTTGATGTTTACCATGTAGATGATGTTGATGTTGACCATGTAGATGATGTTGATGTTGACCATGTAGATGATGTTGATGTTGACCATGTAGATGATGTTGATGTTGACCATGTAGATGATGTTGATGTTGACCAAGTAGATGATGTTGATGTTGACCATGTAGATGATGATGATGTTGACCATGTAGATGATGTTGATGTTGACCATGTAGATGATGATGATGTTGACCATGTAGATGATGTTGATGTTTACCATGTAGATGATGTTGATGTTTACCATGTAGATGATGTTGATGTTGACCATATAGATGATGATGATGTTGACCATGTAGATGATGATGATGTTGACCATGTAGATGATGTTGATGTTGACCATGTAGATGATGTTGATGTTGACCATGTAGATGATGTTGATGTTGACCAAGTAGATGATGTTGATGTTGACCATGTAGATGATGTTGATGTTTACCATGTAGATGATGTTGATGTTGACCATGTAGATGATGTTGATGTTTACCATGTAGATGATGTTGATGTTTACCATGTAGATGATGTTGATGTTGACCATATAGATGATGATGATGTTGACCATGTAGATGATGTTGATGTTGACCATGTAGATGATGTTGATGTTGACCATGTAGATGATGATGATGTTGACCATGTAGATGATGTTGATGTTTACCATGTAGATGATGTTGATGTTTACCATGTAGATGATGTTGATGTTGACCATATAGATGATGATGATGTTGACCATGTAGATGATGTTGATGTTGACCATGTAGATGATGTTGATGTTGACCATGTAGATGATGATGATGTTGACCATGTAGATGATGTTGATGTTTACCATGTAGATGATGTTGATGTTGACCATGTAGATGATGTTGATGTTGACCATGTAGATGATGTTGATGTTGACCATGTAGATGATGTTGATGTTGACCATGTAGATGATGTTGATGTTGACCATGTAGATGATGATGATGTTGACCATGTAGATGATGTTGATGTTTACCATGTAGATGATGTTGATGTTTACCATGTAGATGATGTTGATGTTGACCATATAGATGATGATGATGTTGACCATGTAGATGATGTTGATGTTGACCATGTAGATGATGTTGATGTTGACCATGTAGATGATGATGATGTTGACCATGTAGATGATGTTGATGTTTACCATGTAGATGATGATGATGACGTGATCCGGAATACCACTCCGATTTCTCGCGGTAAACGTTGCCAGGTATTTAATTTAAATTTTATTATTAATTTAATTTCATCTTTCACGAATTAAAGTGGCCTTGGGTCCAGATGATCGCGACTGCCTGAACCTGCGTTCAACTTATTTCGCGCCACACGGAGCCAACGGCGCTCATCGCATCGGATGTGCGGGGTTGTGATGGTGATGTTGCCGAGTCCTCAAGACTCCTTTTCAAGAGGGTCCTGCCACGAGAGGGTGGGTGGCCCGCACCACGCCCGGCCACATTTGTCTCACTAGTGGTGATGTTCACACCCAGTACTCATTTAAGGCTGCCACGACCTAGGGGAGGCCCATAACCGCTTCGGTTCATCGCTATCGCTCGCGTTGAGCGGGCTTACCGCTGCACCACCGCTCCTCACACTCACATCGACTCGCTCGCCACTAAGTGACGTCACGTGTCAGGCCAGGTGCACCTTGGCTGACTGAGATGACCGGTAGATATTTAAGCTGGGTTCGATGGGGAAGGGCGCCTTGACAAAGGAATTTGCATATTTATGCTAAATTCCTCTTGCTATGCAAATACTTTTGTCAAGGCGCTCTTCCCCCTCTAACCCAGCAGCTTAAATATACGCTGCCAAGCTTGGTGGTGTTTCATTCAGACGCTGTCTTTCCGACAGACCTGTTCTTCACCTGAGGACGGCTGCTTGCGTTGCGGCCGAAACGTCGTGAGAATTGTATCTTATTATGTTTTATTTTTATTATTTTATTATTTCCCTTCTACGTGACGACTTTACCGAAAGAACTAAGAAGATGAATCCCTGCTGCAGTCACGAAAGAAGCTTTACATCGAAATTTTACATCAACATTGTTTGGTTTATTTTAGCAGGTAAGGCACACTGATCATTTATGCATTGTCCTTGAAACTGATTGGTCCACACCAGAGACAGCTTTCTTTAGAGCCTAGTCTCATATTGGTGTTCGACCAGATGACGCCAAAAGGCGCACACAGTTCAAAGACAACGCACCACCAGAGTAATGAGAGCTCGGGGCGAGCAGCCACATCATGGGACCTCCTTTGCCAGAACCAACATCTACTAATAGGGGTCTTCCCCTTTTTTCTGGCAACAAAACTGACACCTTTTGCAAGGAAGCATGCTTACTACATTAACCACAATACTTGCTTTAGGCTCTAAAGAAAGATGTCTCTGGTGTGCACCAATCAGTTTCAAAGACAATGCATAAATGATCAGAGCTGTGTTTTTTGTTTGCATTTGACTGCAAGTATCGTGGTTAATGTAAGCATGATTCCTTGCAAAAAGTGTCAGTTGTGTTGCCAGAAAAAAAAGGGCAAAAACCCCTGTTAGTATATGTTGGTACTGGCAAGGACTGATAGCAACTCAACCAAGCGGCTCATCATCATCATCGTCGTCGTTGACAATTATAGCAGCGTCCAAATATATCGGCGTAGACACACCCACTTCCTTATACAGGCATAGACACACCCGCTTCCATATACGGGCATAGACACACCCACTTTAGTCCATATACGGGCATAGACACACCCACTTACATATATGGGCAACGCCACTCCCACTTTCTTCCATATATGGGCATACACACACCCCCACGGACAGGCCTACTAACCCTACCCCCTCCCTTTGATGCTGCTAATCCTGCATCATGCACGGGGCATAAATATGACTTTGAAACCCCCCCCCCCCACGCATTCCACAAGTAGTACTAATCCCAGATCTGCATTTCCCATAAATATGCTAAATTCCTCTATTGATATGCAAATTCCTTTGTCAAGGCGCTCTTCCCCCCTCCAACCCAGCAGCTTAAATATACGCTGCCAAGCTTGGTGGTGTGTCATTCAGACGCTGTCTTTCCGACAGACCTGTTCTTCACCTGAGGACGGCTGCTTGCGTTGTGGCCGAAACGTCGTGAGAATTGTATCTTATTATGTTTTATTTTTATTATTTTATTATTTCCCTTCTACGCGACGACTTTACCGACAGAACCACGAAGAGGCCTACTCCGTCGCCCCGCGCCGCTGCGTCTGCGCGAGCTCCCTCCGCCGGAGGTTTCGCTCGAGGCAGCGCACGGCCGCCCCCTTGTCCAGCCACGTGTCCACCTTGTTGACGAACAGCTGCGGCTGGCGCAGCACCCACGGCACGTCCCCAGCCGCGTTGATGCAGATCCCGCGCACGTGCACGCCCCTATTGGGGGGGGCAGGGGGGGGCAGGGGGGTTAAACCGCGTAGGGGTTGCCTGTAGTTGACGTTGTTATGGTCGGAGGCGGAGAGCCCCCCACTACCACACACTAGCGTAGGGGTAGGGTAGGGGTAGGATACGGTTAGGGTAGGGTAGGGTAGGGGTATGGTTAGAGTAGAGTTAGGGTAGGGTAGGGTAGGGGTATGGTTAGAGTAGAGTTAGGGTAGGGTTAGTATATGGTTAGGGTAGGGTTAAGGTTATGGTAGGGCAGGGTTAGGGTTAGGGTAAGGTTAGGGTAGGATTAAGGTTAGGTTATGGCAGGGGGCTATGGATATGGTTAGTCTTGGCCAACCCTGATCCTCACCTGCAAGGCGGGTAAGCAGGTTAGGGTTAAGGTTAGGGTAAGGTTAGGGTAGGGTTAGGTTATGGCAGGGGGCTAGTGCTAGTGTTAGTCTTGACCAACCCTGACCCTCACCTGCAAGGCGGGTAGGCAGCTCCTTGCAGGACGTCCCCCTCCATCGACTGCCACCTGACCAGGTGAGCCAGGGCCTGCAAGTCCGTCACGTCGTACTTCTGGTCGACGGGCGTCGCTCCCGGCACCCCGGGCATCCGCTGGAGCGTGGCCCACAGGTGCTCGTCCGGGCTGTACGTGTCCTTCGACCACTCGGAGAAGGCCCGGGCCGCCGGGTCGCTGAGCACGTACTCCACGAAGGCCCGCGTCACGGCGATGTAGGCCCCGCCTGCGAATACAGGCGTGGCGATGGGCGGCGGGGCCTTGGCGAGGCGAAGGTCGAACACGCGGTTCCACACGACGGCGTGCCGCGTCCGCCAGCGCGCCGCCTTGAACTGGCTGGGCCGCGTCGACTCCACGCTGTTGGCGCCGTGCAAGCCGCCCAGCGCCCGCACGATCTCCAGGTTGGTCTTGATGGGGAAGTCGAGGCCGCAGAGGTTGATGAAATACCTCCAGGGGCGCTCGCCGGCTCGCTCGGCCAGCTCGCGCATGCAGTTGAGGTCGGCCTGCACGCGCGACCACGAGGCGTAGACCACCGCCTCTAGCCGGCGGGCCACGAACACGTTGGGGAAGCAGGCGGCGAGGGCGCGGGCAGCCGTCAGGAAGACGCGGGGGGACTTGGCGTCCACGTGGAGGCAGTAGAGGTTCTGTGGTGCGTAGACGGCACGCAGCAGCCTCTCCAGCATGTCCACGCGGTGGTGGGCGACGACGGAGTAGGCGATGGGGAAGGACGCCTCCTCGCGGCTCAGAGGGGCGTCAGCGTAGCGCCGCGCGCGTCTGAAGGCGGAGCAGTCGCGCGTCCAGGCCACCAGGAGCCGCTCCGCTTGGCCAGATCGTCTGTTCGTACCGTGCGGTGCGGGGAGGGGGGGGGGCGAGAGTGTTCGGCGAGTCGGTTCAGGCAGGTTGTGTGCAGGTCGGCCGTGGCCCGATCACGATCTGATAACCAGTCAAATCACAGTCCAGTCACGGGTCAATCACAGTTCAGTCGCGGGTCAATCACAGTCTGATCACAGTCCGGTCACGGGTCAATCACAGTCCAGTCGCGGGTCAATCACAGTCTGATCACAGTCCGGTCACGGGTCAATCACAGTCCAGTCGCGGGTCAATCACAGTCTGATCACAGTCCGGTCGCAGGCCAATCACAGTCTGATCACAGTCCGGTCGCAGGCCAATCACAGTCTGATCACAGTCAGGTCGCGGGTCAATCACAGTCCAGTCGCAGGCCAATCACAGTCTGATCACAGTCAGGTCGCGGGTCAATCACAGTCCAGTCGCAGGCCAATCACAGTCTGATCACAGTCCGGTCGCGGACCAATCACAGTCCAGTCGCAGGCCAATCACAGTCTGATCACAGTCCGGTCGCGGGTCAATCACAGTCCAGTCGCAGGCCAATCACAGTCTGATCACAGTCCGGTCGCGGGTCAATCACAGTCCAGTCGCAGGCCAATCACAGTCTGATCACAGTCCGGTCGCGGACCAATCACAGTCCAGTCGCAGGCCAATCACAGTCTGATCACAGTCCGGTCGCGGGTCAATCACAGTCCAGTCGCAGGCCAATCACAGTCTGATCACAGTCCGGTCGCGGACCAATCACAGTCCAGTCGCAGGCCAATCACAGTCTGATCACAGTCCGGTCGCGGGTCAATCACAGTCCAGTCGCAGGCCAATCACAGTCTGATCACAGACCGGTCGCGGGTCAATCACAGTCCAGTCGCAGGTCAATCACAGTCTGATCACAGTCCGGTCGCGGATCAATCACAGTCCAGTCGCGGGTCAATCACAGTCTGATCACATTCCGGTCGCGGGCCAATCACAGTCTGATCACAGTCTGGTCGCGGACCAATCACAGTCCGGTCGCAGGCCAATCACAGTCTGATCACAGTCCGGTCGCGGGTCAATCACAGTCCAGTCACAGGCCAATCACAGTCTGATCACAGTCCGGTCGCGGGTCAATCACAGTCCAGTCGCGGGTCAATCACAGTCTGATCACAGTCCGGTCGCGGGCCAATCACAGTCCCGGCTGAGGTGTAAGACAGCGAATCAGCCACTCACCGAACGGAGGCCAACAGCTCGGGCGGTGGCCAAGTCTCCCCGTCGCTTGCCGAGGCCTCACAGTCGACGACATCGCCGCTGCCACCGCCGGCTCCTAACGAACCGGGTGGTTCCACGGCCCCCCACGGAGCGAGCGGCTGCTGCTGCCCCGGGCCGTAGAAGATAAGCAGCAGCAGCAGCAGCGGCAGAACGCAGAGACGGCGCTTGTCCCCGAGCGTCATCGGCTCGGCCGCGGGTGACGACACTAGAGCGGCCCCCTCCCCCACGTCCAGGGCCGAGGGAGCGGCGGAGCGGAGACGGAGTTCGATTCGCGGACTCGTTCGGGAGCCGTCCTGGAGAAGGGGCGTTGGCCCAAAACGTCGGCCCGTTATCATTGGACGAGGCGTTTGGGTCAAGTTGTTGTTGTTTGACTTGCTTCCCACTGGGATTTTTGCACACATCGTTGGTGTACGGTGTTTTTTCTGCAATATTTAGCTGTCTTTTCTTGGATTTTCTGTTTGCACTTAGTCACATATTCAGTTTAAGATGTTTTTTTGTTCATGTTTTTTGTTTGTTGCGGTTGCACCCGATTCAAGAGCCGAATGGCTCACAGGGCTATGCCTAATAAATGAACGTGAACAGACTCACACACTAACACAACCGCCATTCGCCACTAAGTGGCGGTGACGTCACCACGATGCTTGTGCCAGGCCATGTGCACCTTGAGGCCACGTGAAGTGTCGAACGCCCGCTGGCAGGAGGTCACGGGGCAGACCCAGCAGGTGCCACGGGTTGACTGACTGAGATGACCGAGATGACTGGCTGATGCACCACCTGTGCCCCATACTGTGCCAACTTGCTGTGCTTTAGCCACCCGGTGCACCGCTTGTTGTTGTGAGCGTCGCTCCTCCGCCCTCCGTTATTGTTGGAGGGCGACTACCTCCAACTGCCCAGTAGCGTCCTTCACGAGCCTCCTCCACAGAGGCCGATCTTGACACCGCTGGTACCAGTCATCGGCAAGTCCACTCAGCTCCACGTCCTCCTGTACCACATCACTCCATCTCTTCTCTAGCCCATGCCGCGCCCGTTTAGCCCCCTCGATCCGGCTGAACAAAAGCTGTTTGGGCATGCGGTGATTTGGCATGCGGGCTACATAGTCCAGCCAATGCTGCCTTGCCTACCGGAGGTGCTCACTGATGGGACTTTGCCCAGATCTTTCGAGGATTTGTGAGCTCCTCACACATTCCAGCCTGGTTAAACCCAGGATTGATCGTAGGCAGGCCAGCCTAAATGTTTCCAACCGGCGAAGATGTTCCATTAGGGGGGTCCATGTTTCGCAAGGGTAGAGAAGGGAGGGAATGACTGTGGCCGAGAAGACCCGAAGCTTTGTGCGGAGCGACAGACCAGGTAGCTTCCACACAGCGTTACGCAACCGATGAAAAGATAATGCCGCTCGACTGATTCGGAGCGAGACCTCTGCTGTTAAACCAGAGCCGGTCATGAGCACACTGCCCAGGTATGGGAAACTCTCCACTCTCTCCACTACTGCCCCATCACTGATTGGGAGTTGTGTGGGTGGAGTATTCGATGGTACAAAATACCCAGGCATATGCTTCGTTTTGGTGGGGCTGATGGTAAGGCCCCACCTCTTAGTGGCACACTCCAGTTTCAGCAGCAGCGCCTCAAACTCCTCCTCTGAGTGGGCTACAATTACCAGGTTGTCGGCATACATAACGTGGTTGACCAATAGGGAGCCATCCCTTGACCGCACCCGGGCATCGATCAGCCTCCCACTGTATCTGTACCAGATGGAAATTCCTCCGGTACAGCTACTGAAGGCTTCACAAACTACGTGGTTGAAATAGATGTGAAATAATGTTGGTGCCAGACGACATCCATATCGCACCCCAAGGTGTACAGGGAATGGCTCCGACTCCCGGCCACGTAGTTTTACCCGGGCCCGCTCACCATCATGAAGGTCCTTAATGAGCGTGAGCAGAGGGTCAAGGACTCTGAAAGCACGAAGAACAACCCAGAGCCCAGGCCTACTGATGGTATCATAGGCCTTGACCAGGTCAATGAAGCAGAGATGTAGGTCTTGTTGGAATTCCCTATACCTCTGCTGTAGCAGACGGACAGAAAATATGGCATCTGTGCAGGACGCCCTTTCCTGAAACCGCATTGGGGCTCCGCAAGCATTTCCTCAGCGTGCTTAGCAAGGCGATGTTGAATAATCCTTGCCAGGACCTTTCCTGACACACTAAGGAGCGAGATGCCCCTGTAGTTGTTACAGTCTGTGCGGTCCCCCTTCTTAAAGAGGGGGACCACCAGGGCATCCTTCCAATCCTGCGGAACCCGCCCAGTGGTCCAAACTGTTGTTATGATGTCATATAGGGCAGTCTGCGTACAAACGCCACCCTCCCTCAGCATTTCGCTTGGGAGATCATCTCTGCCTCAAACTCTGGATCGCCTTCAGTACTTCAACAGATGGCACCTCAGCCAGCCACTCACAGGGGTTGACTTCTTCCTCCAATATTTGAGGCACCGCAGCCTCAGCAGGGTTATCCTCAATTTGTCCCGTGATGTTTTCCAGGCTGACGGATTTCCCCTCCCCGAGGACCTCACAGAAATGCTCAGCAAATCTGCAAAACCTGTTCCTGGGGGTCGGAGATTGGATCACCGTTCTTTCCCCTAATGATGGTCATAGGTGTGGCGCTGCAGGCTACCTTTTTGATGGAGTTAAATAGTGATTTGTGATCACGGGCCACTGAGGCAGACTCCATCTCCTCAGCAACCCGCTCACCACCACCCATCCTTGCAGCGCCTCACGGCTCTCCGAACCTCCGAGCGAAGGCTGCGGTAAGCCTCCTCATTCTCCCACGTTGGATGCTGTAGCCGATGAGAGTGGGCCTGTCGCTTTTTCTCAGCCAGCTTGAACACCTCCTCTGTCAGCCAGGGTTTCTGAGGAGGTCTGGACCACGTACCCAAAGCAGCCATTGTAGCTGCATGAGTCACAGTCCTAAACCTCGCCCATTTACCCTCGACATCAGGAGTGGGGGACGATGCCAACCCCAGCCGCAAGCAATGATGAAATTCTAATTTGCAACTTCCATCAGCTGAGACCAGGCCACTTTAGGTTGGAATGGGGTCCTGGGTGTACACCCACCACCGGAGTGGAAGAATGGCAGGCGCATCTTACAGGTGACAAGTCGATGGTCAGAGGGCAGATCAGCTCCACGGTAGGTCCTGGTGTCAAGGACATGGGCTCGCATCTGCTGGTCCGTCACTATGTAGTCCAGCAGATGTTCTTGCTTGGACCCGGCATGTATGATTATTATTTAGATATTTTTCACCTGGTTTAGTGGTAATTTATTGAAGGTGGAGGGGTTACCAGCCCCTCGCACCCGTCCAGTGCCCCCGTTTAGCCACTGTGGTGGTCACAGACGCCATGAGGGGAGAGGTCAATCGGAATTGGCCCTCCCCCCCACAGCACTGCCCACGATAACGTTGCCCGTCCGGCACTACGGGGAGGTAGGGGGTTGTTTTTTGCCGATACACACACGCACTTACACACACGCACTTGCACACACGCACTTACACACACGCACTTACACACACGCACTTACACACACGCACTTACACACACGCACTTACACACACGCACTTACACACAAGCACTTACACACACGCACTTACACACACGCACTTACACACACGCACTTACACACACGCACTTACACACACGCACTTACACACACGCACTTACACACACGCACTTACACACACGCACTTACACACACGCACTTACACACACGCACTTACACACACGCACTTACACACACGCACTTACACACACGCACTTACACACACGCACTTACACACACGCACTTACACACACGCACTTACACACACGCACTTACACACACGCACTTACACACACGCACTTACACACACGCACTTACACACACGCACTTACACACACGCACTTACACACACGCACTTACACACAAGCACTTACACACACGCACTTACACACACGCACTTACACACACGCACTTACACACACGCACTTACACACACGCACACTCAAGCATTCACTCACACACTAACACACTTATACACGCAAACACACACTCACACACACTAACACTCACTAACACACTCACTAACACACACACTCAGACACACACTAACACTCACTAACACACTCACCAACACACACACCAACACACACACCAACACACACACCAACACACACACCAACACACACACCAACACACTCACTAACACACACACCAACACACACTAACACTCACCAACACACTCACTAACACACACACTCAGACACACACTAACACTCACTAACACACTCACCAACACACACACCAACACACACTAACACACTCACCAACACACACACCAACACACACCAACACACTCACTAACACACTCACACACACACTCACCCAGAGTAGTACGGAGTGTACTCGTAGTGATGGCGGTGATGATGGTGGTTGTTTGTGATGGTGGTGATGGTGGTGTTTGTGATGGTGTTTGTGATGGTGGTGGTGTTTGTGATGGTGGTGATGATGGTGGTTGTTTGTGATGGTGGTGATGGTGGTGTTTGTGATGGTGGTTGTTTGTGATGGTGTTTGTGATGGTGGTGGTGTTTGTGATGGTGGTGATGATGGTAGTTGTTTGTGATGGTGGTGATGGTGTTTGTGATGGTGTTTGTGATGGTGGTGGTGTTTGTGATGGTGGTGATGATGGTAGTTGTTTGTGATGGTGGTGATGGTGTTTGTGATGGTGTTTGTGATGGTGGTGGTGTTTGTGATGGTGGTGATGATGGTGGTTGTTTGTGATGGTGGTGATGGTGGTGTTTGTGATGGTGTTTGTGATGGTGGTGGTGTTTGTGATGGTGGTGATGATGGTGGTTGTTTGTGATGGTGGTGATGGTGTTTGTGATGGTGTTTGTGATGGTGGTGGTGTTTGTGATGGTGGTGATGATGGTAGTTGTTTGTGATGGTGGTGATGGTGTTTGTGATGGTGTTTGTGATGGTGGTGGTGTTTGTGATGGTGGTGATGATGGTGGTTGTTTGTGATGGTGGTGATGGTGGTGTTTGTGATGGTGTTTGTGATGGTGGTGGTGTTTGTGATGGTGGTGATGATGGTGGTTGTTTGTGATGGTGGTGATGGTGGTGTTTGTGATGGTGTTTGTGATGGTGGTGGTGTTTGTGATGGTGGTGATGGTGGTTGTTTGTGATGGTGGTGATGGTGTTTGTGATGGTGTTTGTGATGGTGGTGGTGTTTGTGATGATGGTGATGGTGGTTGTTTGTGATGGTGGTGATGGTGTTTGTGATGGTGTTTGTGATGGTGGTGGTGTTTGTGATGGTGGTGATGATGGTAGTTGTTTGTGATGGTGGTGATGGTGGTGTTTGTGATGGTGTTTGTGATGGTGGTGGTGTTTGTGATGGTGGTGATGATGGTGGTTGTTTGTGATGGTGGTGATGGTGTTTGTGATGGTGTTTGTGATGGTGGTGGTGTTTGTGATGGTGGTGATGATGGTAGTTGTTTGTGATGGTGGTGATGGTGTTTGTGATGGTGTTTGTGATGGTGGTGGTGTTTGTGATGGTGGTGATGATGGTGGTTGTTTGTGATGGTGGTGATGGTGGTGTTTGTGATGGTGTTTGTGATGGTGGTGGTGTTTGTGATGGTGGTGGTGTTTGTGATGGTGGTGGTGTTTGTGATGGTGGTGATGGTGGTGTTTGTGATGGTGGTGGTGTTTGTGATGGTGGTGATGATGGTGGTTGTTTGTGATGGTGGTGATGGTGTTTGTGATGGTGTTTGTGATGGTGGTGGTGTTTGTGATGGTGGTGATGATGGTGGTTGTTTGTGATGGTGGTGATGATGGTGGTTGTTTGTGATGGTGGTGATGGTGTTTGTGATGGTGTTTGTGATGGTGGTGATGATGGTTGTGGTGGTGGTGATGATGGTTGTGGTGGTGGTGATGATGGTGGTGGTGGTTGTGATGGTGGTGATGGTGGTGTTTGTGATGGTGGTGGTGATGGTGGTGTTTGTTGTGATGGTACAGTGGTTGTGATGATGGTGATGATGGGACAGTGGTGGTGGTGATGGTACAGTGGTGGTACAGTGGTGGTGATGGTACAGTGGTGGTACAGTAGTGGTGGTACAGTAGTAGTGGTGGTACAGTAGTGGTGATGGTACAGTGGTGGTACAGTGACGTTTCACAACATCCAGGGTGTGGCCGTGACTCTCTGAAGCACACAACAAAGTTAAAGGTCCCCTGGGTAGCCTCCAGCTGGGCTGCAGGGGCAAGTGCTGCTAATAGCAGCAGCAGTGTCCATCAACCACCACCAGACGACAACAATCTACTCGGTTTTTTTTAAGGCTGAGTCGACCCAGGGGAGAGCAACACTCAGAGGCGGTGACGTCACCACGGCGCTTGTGCCAGGCTAGGTGCACGAGGAGGTGGTCACGTGACAGACCCTGCAGGTGCCATGGGTTGTACTGCTGTGCCAGGCTAGGTGCACGAGGAGGAGGTCACGTGACAGACCCTGCAGGTGCCATGGGTTGTACTGCTGTGCCAGGCTAGGTGCACGAGGAGGAGGTCACCTGACAGACCCTGCAGGTGCCATGGGTTGTGCTGCTGTGCCAGGCTAGGTGCATGAGGAGGAGGTCACGTGACAGACCCTGCAGCTGCCATGTGCCCCCTCCTGTACCAACTTGCTGCGTTTTATCTGCCCGGCGCTCTGCTCGTTGTTGTGACCGTCGCTCTCACAGTGCACCTAGCCTGGCACTCAACCACTCACTCACTCACCCACTCGCACACTCACCCACTCACTCACCCACCCACTCACCCACTTACTCACCCACTCACTCACTCACCCACTCACTCACTCACCGACTCACTCACCCACTCACTCGCTCACACACTCGCTCACCCACTCACTCACCCACTCACGCACCCACTCACGCACCCACTCACCGACTCACTCACCCACTCACTCACTCACCCACTCACACACTCGCTCACTCACTCACCCACTCACCGACTCACTCACCCACTCACTCACCCGCTCATTCACCTGCTCACTCACCCACTCACCCACTCAGCCACCCAATCGCTCACTCACCGACTCACTCACTCACCGACTCACTAACTCACTCACACACTGGCTCACTCACACACTCACTCACCGACTCACTCACACACTCACTCACTCACACACTCACTCACCGACTCACTCACTCAGCCACCCACTCACTCACCCACTCACTCACCCACTCACCGACTCACTCACCCACTCACTCACTCACTCACCCACTCACACACTCGCTCACTCACTCACCCACTCACTCACCGACTCATTCACCCACTCACTCACTCACCCGCTCACTCACCTGCTCACTCACCCACTCACTCACTCAACCACCCAATCGCTCACTCACCGACTCACTCACTCACCGACTCACTAACTCACTCACACACTCGCTCGCTCACTCACACACTCACTCACCAACTCACTCACCCACCCACCCACTCACTCACCCACTTACTCACCCACTAACTCACTCACCCACCCACTCACTCACCCACTCACTCACCCTCCCACTCACTCACCCACCAACTCAGCCACCAACTCACTCACCCACTCACTCACCCTCCCACTCACTCACTCACCCACTCACTCACTCACCCACCCACTCAGCCACCCACTCACTCACTCACCCACTCACCCTCCCACCAACTCACTCACCCACCCACTCACCCACCCACTCACCCATCAGCTCCATCTCTTCTCCAGCCCGTGCCGCGCCCGTTTAGCCCCCTCCATGCAGCCAAACAGCAGCTGCCTTGCCATGCGGTGACTTGCTGTGCCATGCGGGCTACATGACCCAGCCAACGCAGCCTCGCCTGCCGGAGGAGCTCTCCGATGGGACTTTCTCCAGATCTTTCAAGGATTCGTGAGCTCCTCACACATTTCAGCCTGCAGGTGAAACCCAGGATGGATGGATCGTAGGCAGGTCCAGCCTGAATGTTTCTAACCGGGCACAGATGTGCATTTAAAGGGGGCCACGTTTCGCAAGCGTGGGGGATGGGAGTGTGGAAGGACAGACCAGGAAGCTTCCACACAGCGTTAGAGACACACCCACTCACACACACACACCACACACAGACACTCACACACACTCACACAGACACACACTCACTCACACACACACCACGCTCACTCACATACACACCACACACACTCACACAGACACACACACAGACACACTCACACAGACACACACTCACTCACACACACACCACGCTCACTCACACACACACACACCACACACAGACACTCACACACACTCACACAGACACACACACAGACACACACTCATTCACACACACACCACGCTCACTCACACACACACCACGCTCACTCACACACACACTCACTCACACACACCCACTCACATACTCACACACACAGACACTCACTCACACTCTCACTCACTCACAGACACACACTCACACACTCACACACACCACACACACTCACACACACACTCACACACACTCACTCACACACACTCACACAGACACTCACAGACACACAGACACTCACATACTCACACACACACTCACTCTCACACACACACTCACTCTCACACACACTCACACACACCACAAACACACTCTCACACACACTCACACACACACACCACACAAACACTCTCACACACACAGTACACACTCAACAACAACCGCCATTCGCCACTAAGTGGCGGTGACGTCACCACGACGCTTGTGCCAGGCCATGTGCACCTTGAGGCCACGTGAAGTGTCGAACGCCCGCTGGCAGGAGGTCACGGGGCAGACCCAGCAGGTGCCACGGGTCGACTGACCGAGATGACCGAGATGACTGGCTGATGCACCACCTGTGCCCCCTACTGTGCCAACTTGCTGTGCTTTAGCCACCCGGCGCTCCGCTCGTTGTTGTGAGCGTCGCTCCTCCGCCCTCCGTTGTTGTTGGAGGGCGACTGCCTCCAACTGCCCAGTAGCGTCCTTCACGAGCCTCCTCCACTGAGGCCGATCTTGACACCGCTGGTACCAGTCATCGGCAAGTCCACTCAGCTCCACGTCCTCCTGTACCACATCACTCCATCTCTTCTCTAGCCCGTGCCGCGCCCGCTTAGCCCCCTCGATCCGGCCGAACACACACACACGCACACACACACGCGCACACACACGCACACACGCACACACACACACACCACCCAATGCTGAATAAAAACCAAAATGAACCTGCAAATGATTTGACCTGATCACTGCTGGTGTGTTTTTGGAAGGGTCGTGGGTTCGATCCCGACCCTGACGACGCCTGCTGCTGCTGCTGCTGTATGTTTGGAGTCTGCGTCTCTCTCTCTCCCTGTGGTGAGATGTTGACTACCTCGCCTGGTACCTGCTGGGTCTGCCCCGTGACCTCCTGCCAGCGGGCGTTCGACACTTCACGTGGTAGCCTCAAGGTGCACATGGCCTGGCACAAGCGTCGTGGTGACGTCACCGCCACTTAGTGGCGAATGGCGGTTGTTGTTGTTGAGTGTGGGTGAGTGGGTGGGTGAGTGTGTGGGTGAGTGATGCTGTGAGTGTGTGGGTGAGTGAGTGGGTGAGTGGGTGGGTGAGTGTGTGGGTGAGTGTGTGGGTGAGTGAGTGAGTGTGTGGGTGAGTGTGTGGGTGAGTGTGTGGGTGAGTGAGTGAGTGTGTGGGTGAGTGTGTGGGTGAGTGTGTGGGTGAGTGGGTGGGTGAGTGTGTGGGTGAGTGGGTGGGTGAGTGTGTGGGTGAGTGTGTGGGTGAGTGATGTTGTGAGTGTGTGTGTGGGTGAGTGTGTGAGTGAGTGGGTAAGGTGAGTGTGTGGGTGAGTGTGTGGGTGAGTGTGTGGGTGAGTGGGTGGGTGAGTGGGTGAGTGAGTGAGTGTGTGGGTGAGTGTGTGGGTGAGTGGGTGGGTGAGTGTGTGGGTGAGTGTGTGGGTGAGTGAGTGGGTGAGTGTGTGGGTGAGTGTGTGGGTGAGTGTGTGGGTGAGTGAGTGAGTGTGTGGGTCAGTGAGTGTGTGGGTGAGTGTGTGGGTGAGTGAGTGAGTGTGTGGGTGAGTGTGTGGGTGAGTGGGTGGGTGAGTGTGTGGGTGAGTGTGTGGGTGAGTGATGTTGTGAGTGTGTGTGTGGGTGAGTGTGTGAGTGAGTGGGTAAGGTGAGTGTGTGGGTGAGTGTGTGGGTGAGTGTGTGGGTGAGTGTGTGGGTGAGTGGGTGGGTGAGTGGGTGAGTGAGTGTGTGGGTGAGTTTGTGGGTGAGTGGGTGGATGAGTGTGTGGGTGAGTGTGTGGGTGAGTGTGTGGGTGAGTGTGTGGGTGGCTGTGTGGGTGAGTGTGTGGGTGAGTGAGTGAGTGTGTGGGTCAGTGAGTGTGTGGGTGAGTGTGTGGGTGAGTGAGTGAGTGTGTGGGTCAGTGAGTGTGTGGGTGAGTGTGTGGGTGAGTGTGTGGGTGAGTGAGTGTGTGGGTGGCTGTGTGGGTGAGTGTGTGAGTGATTGTGTGGGTGAGTGTACAGGTGAGTGTGTGTGTGTGCGTGTGTGTGTGTGCGCGTGTGTGTGTGCGTGTGTGTGTGCGTGCTCCCACCGAGTCAGATGTAAAACTCCACAAGCCCTTAAGCTACTCTGCTGAGACTTAGAACGTTCGTGACTGCAGGAAATTCACATTCCACGGCTCTTTCGGCAAAGTCACGTCGTAACACATAGAAGACACAATCAAATTAACAACAAAGTGAAGACGGAAGCTTGTGTTGCCTCCGAAACGTCGTGATTTTTATTTTATTTTACTTTGATTAATTTTAATGTTTTTACCTACGTGACTTTACCGATATCACCACCACGTGACCGATATCACCACCACGTGACCGATATCACCACCACGTGACCGACATCACCACCACGTGACCGATATCACCACCACGTGACCGACATCACCACCACGTGACCGATATCACCACCACGTGACCGATATCACCACCACGTGGCCGATATCACCACCACGTGACCGATATCACCACCACGTGACCGATATCACCACCACGTGACCGATATCACCACCACGTGGCCGATATCACCACCACGTGACCGATATCACCACCACGTGACTGATATCACCACCACGTGACCGATATCACCACCACGTGACCGACATCACCACCACGTGACCGACATCACCACCACGTGACCGATATCACCACCACGTGACCGACATCACCACCACGTGACCGATATCACCACCACGTGACCGATATCACCACCACGTGACCGATATCACCACCACGTGACCGATATCACCACCACGTGACCGATATCACCACCAATATCACCACCACGTGACCGATATCACCACCACGTGACTGATATCACCACCACGTGACTGATATCACCACCACGTGACCGATATCACCACCACGTGACTGATATCACCACCACGTGACCGATATCACCACCACGTGACTGATATCACCACCACGTGACTGATATCACCACCACGTGACCAATATCACCACCACGTGACCGACATCACCACCACGTGACCGATATCACCACCACGTGACCGATATCACCACCACGTGACCGATATCACCACCACGTGACCGATATCACCACCACGTGACCGATATCACCACCACGTGACCAATATCACCACCACGTGACCGATATCACCACCACGTGGCCGATATCACCACCACCACGTGGTATTATTGGCCACGTGAGAGGTTCGTGAACATGCCCCAAGTCGCGGGTGGCAAACTCGTCTCTCTCCGCAGCCTGCGGAGCATCTACCGCTCCCTCCCCTCGACCCTCACCCGGCATCCGCCCACACCTCCGGGAGTTGTAACGAGTGCAATTCGTAGTGTGTGTGAGTGTGCACGCGAGTGAGTGTGCACGTGAGTGAGTGTGTGAGTGTGCGCGTGAGTGAGTGTGCACGTGAGTGTGCACGCGAGTGAGTGTGCACGTGAGTGAGTGTGTGAGTGTGCACGTGAGTGAGTGTGTGAGTGTGCACGCGAGTGAGTGTGCACGTGAGTGAGTGTGCACGTGAGTGAGTGTGAGTGTGTGTGTGAGTGTGCACGTGAGTGAGTGTGCACGTGAGTGAGTGTGAGTGTGTGTGTGAGTGTGCACGTGAGTGAGTGTGCGCGTGAGTGAGTGAGTGTGTGTGTGTGTGAGTGAGTGTGCGCGTGAGTGAGTGTGCGCGTGAGTGAGTGTGCAAGTGAGTGAGTGTGTGAGTGTGTGTGTGCACGTGAGTGAGTGTGTGTGTGAGTGAGTGTGCACGTGAGTGAGTGTGTGAGTGTGTGTGTGAGTGTGCACGTGAGTGAGTGTGTGAGTGTGCACGTGAGTGAGTGTGTGAGTGTGTGTGTGAGTGAGTGTGCACGTGAGTGAGTGTGCGCGTGAGTGAGTGAGTGAGTGTGTGAGTGAGTGTGCGCGTGAGTGAGTGTGCGCGTGAGTGAGTGTGCAAGTGAGTGAGTGTGTGAGTGTGCACGTGAGTGAGTGTGTGTGTGAGTGAGTGTGCACGCGAGTGAGTGTGTGAGTGTGTGTGTGAGTGTGCACGTGAGTGAGTGTGTGAGTGTGTGTGTGAGTGTGCACGTGAGTGAGTGTGTGAGTGTGTGTGTGAGTGTGCACGCGAGTGAGTGTGTGAGTGTGTGTGTGAGTGTGCACGTGAGTGAGTGTGTGAGTGTGTGTGTGAGTGTGCACGTGAGTGAGTGTGCACGTGAGTGAGTGTGTGAGTGTGTGTGTGAGTGTGCACGTGAGTGAGTGTGTGAGTGTGTGTGAGTGTGCACGTGAGTGAGTGTGTGTGTGAGTGTGTGTGAGTGTGCACGTGAGTGAGTGTGTGAGTGAGTGTGTGTGAGTGTGCACGTGAGTGAGTGTGTGAGTGTGTGTGTGAGTGTGCACGTGAGTGAGTGTGTGAGTGTGTGTGAGTGTGCACGTGAGTGAGTGTGTGTGTGAGTGTGTGAGTGTGTGTGTGAGTGTGCACGTGAGTGAGTGTGTGAGTGTGTGTGTGAGTGTGCACGTGAGTGAGTGTGTGAGTGTGTGTGTGAGTGTGCACGTGAGTGAGTGTGTGAGTGTGTGTGAGTGTGCACGTGAGTGAGTGTGTGAGTGTGTGTGTGAGTGTGCACGTGAGTGAGTGTGTGAGTGTGCACGCGAGTGAGTGTGTGAGTGTGTGTGTGAGTGTGCACGTGAGTGAGTGTGTGAGTGTGTGTGTGAGTGTGCACGTGAGTGAGTGTGTGAGTGAGTGTGAGTGTGCACGTGAGTGAGTGTGTGTGAGTGTGTGTGTGAGTGTGCACGTGAGTGAGTGTGTGAGTGTGTGTGAGTGTGCACGTGAGTGAGTGTGCACGTGAGTGGGTGTGTGAGTGTGTGTGTGAGTGTGCACGTGAGTGAGTGTGTGAGTGTGTGTGTGAGTGTGCACGTGAGTGTGTGTGTGAGTGTGCACGTGAGTGAGTGTGCACGTGAGTGAGTGTGTGAGTGTGTGTGTGAGTGTGCACGTGAGTGAGTGTGTGAGTGTGTGTGTGAGTGTGCACGTGAGTGAGTGTGTGAGTGTGCGCGTGAGTGAGTGTGTGAGTGTGTGAGTGTGCACGTGAGTGAGTGTGTGTGTGAGTGTGCACGTGAGTGAGTGTGTGTGTGAGTGTGTGAGTGTGCACGTGAGTGAGTGTGTGAGTGTGCACGCGAGTGAGTGTGTGAGTGTGTGTGTGAGTGTGCACGTGAGTGAGTGTGTGAGTGTGCACGCGAGTGAGTGTGTGAGTGTGTGTGTGAGTGTGCACGTGAGTGAGTGTGTGAGTGTGTGTGTGAGTGTGCACGTGAGTGAGTGTGTGAGTGTGCACGCGAGTGAGTGTGTGAGTGTGTGTGTGAGTGTGCACGTGAGTGAGTGTGTGAGTGTGTGTGTGAGTGTGCACGCGAGTGAGTGTGTGAGTGTGTGTGTGAGTGTGCACGTGAGTGAGTGTGTGAGTGAGTGTGAGTGTGCACGTGAGTGAGTGTGTGTGAGTGTGTGTGTGAGTGTGCACGTGAGTGAGTGTGTGAGTGTGTGTGAGTGTGCACGTGAGTGAGTGTGCACGTGAGTGAGTGTGTGAGTGTGTGTGTGAGTGTGCACGTGAGTGAGTGTGTGAGTGTGTGTGTGAGTGTGCACGTGAGTGTGTGTGTGAGTGTTCACGTGAGTGAGTGTGCACGTGAGTGAGTGTGTGAGTGTGTGTGTGAGTGTGCACGTGAGTGAGTGTGTGAGTGTGTGTGTGAGTGTGCACGTGAGTGAGTGTGTGAGTGTGCGCGTGAGTGAGTGTGCACGTGAGTGAGTGTGCACGTGAGTGAGTGTGTGTGTGAGTGTGCACGTGAGTGAGTGTGTGTGTGAGTGTGCACGTGAGTGAGTGTGCACGTGAGTGAGTGTGTGAGTGTGTGTGTGAGTGTGCACGTGAGTGAGTGTGAGTGAGTGTGTGTGAGTGTGCACGTGAGTGAGTGTGTGAGTGTGTGTGTGAGTGTGCACGTGAGTGAGTGTGTGTGTGTGCACGTGAGTGAGTGTGCACGTGAGTGAGTGTGAGTGTGTGTGTGAGTGTGCACGTGAGTGAGTGTGTGAGTGTGTGTGTGAGTGAGTGTGCACGTGAGTGAGTGTGCGCGTGAGTGAGTGAGTGTGTGAGTGTGTGTGTGAGTGAGTGTGCGCGTGAGTGAGTGTGCGCGTGAGTGAGTGTGCACGTGAGTGAGTGTGTGAGTGTGTGTGTGCACGTGAGTGAGTGTGTGTGTGAGTGAGTGTGCACGTGAGTGAGTGTGTGAGTGTGTGTGTGAGTGTGCACGTGAGTGAGTGTGTGAGTGTGTGTGTGAGTGTGCACGTGAGTGAGTGTGCACGTGAGTGAGTGTGTGAGTGTGTGTGTGAGTGTGCACGTGAGTGAGTGTGTGAGTGTGTGTGTGAGTGTGCACGTGAGTGAGTGTGTGAGTGTGTGTGTGAGTGTGCACGTGAGTGAGTGTGTGAGTGTGTGTGTGAGTGTGCACGTGAGTGAGTGTGTGAGTGTGTGTGTGAGTGTGCACGTGAGTGAGTGTGTGAGTGTGTGTGTGAGTGTGCACGTGAGTGAGTGTGTGAGTGTGTGTGTGAGTGTGCACGTGAGTGAGTGTGTGAGTGTGTGTGTGAGTGTGCACGTGAGTGAGTGTGTGAGTGTGCACGTGAGTGAGTGTGTGAGTGTGTGTGAGTGTGCACGTGAGTGAGTGTGTGTGTGAGTGTGTGTGAGTGTGCACGTGAGTGAGTGTGTGAGTGTGTGTGTGAGTGTGCACGTGAGTGTGTGTGTGAGTGTGCACGTGAGTGAGTGTGTGAGTGTGTGTGAGTGTGCACGTGAGTGAGTGTGTGAGTGAGTGTGTGAGTGTGCACGCGAGTGAGTGTGTGAGTGTGTGTGTGAGTGTGCACGCGAGTGAGTGTGTGAGTGTGTGTGTGAGTGTGCACGTGAGTGAGTGTGTGAGTGTGTGTGTGAGTGTGCACGTGAGTGAGTGTGTGAGTGTGTGTGTGAGTGTGCACGTGAGTGAGTGTGTGAGTGTGTGTGTGAGTGTGCACGTGAGTGAGTGTGTGAGTGTGCACGTGAGTGAGTGTGTGAGTGTGTGTGAGTGTGCACGTGAGTGAGTGTGTGTGTGAGTGTGTGAGTGTGTGTGTGAGTGTGCACGTGAGTGAGTGTGCACGTGAGTGAGTGTGCGCGTGAGTGAGTGTGCGCGTGAGTGAGTGTGCACGTGAGTGAGTGTGCACGTGAGTGAGTGTGCGCGTGAGTGAGTGTGCGCGTGAGTGAGTGTGCACGTGAGTGTGCGCGTGAGTGAGTGTGCACGTGAGTGAGTGTGCACGTGAGTGAGTGTGCACGTGAGTGAGTGTGCGCGTGAGTGAGTGTGCATGTGAGTGAGTGTGCGCGTGAGTGAGTGTGCGCGTGAGTGAGTGTGCATGTGAGTGAGTGTGCACGTGAGTGAGTGTGCATGTGAGTGAGTGTGCACGTGAGTGAGTGTGCGCGTGAGTGAGTGTGCGCGTGAGTGAGTGTGCACGTGAGTGAGTGTGCACGTGAGTGAGTGTGCACGTGAGTGAGTGTGCGCGTGAGTGAGTGTGCGCGTGAGTGAGTGTGCGCGTGAGTGAGTGTGCACGTGAGTGAGTGTGCACGTGAGTGAGTGTGCACGTGAGTGAGTGTGCGCGTGAGTGAGTGTGCACGTGAGTGAGTGTGCATGTGAGTGAGTGTGCGCGTGAGTGAGTGTGCGCGTGAGTGAGTGTGCGCGTGAGTGAGTGTGCATGTGAGTGAGTGTGCGCGTGAGTGAGTGTGCGCGTGAGTGAGTGTGCGCGTGAGTGAGTGTGCGCGTGAGTGAGTGTGCGCGTGAGTGAGTGTGCGCGTGAGTGAGTGTGCGCGTGAGTGAGTGTGCGCGTGAGTGAGTGTGCGCGTGAGTGAGTGTGCGCGTGAGTGAGTGTGCATGTGAGTGAGTGTGCACGTGAGTGAGTGTGCGCGTGAGTGAGTGTGCATGTGAGTGAGTGTGCGCGTGAGTGTGCGCGTGAGTGAGTGTGCGCGTGAGTGAGTGTGCACGTGAGTGAGTGTGCACGTGAGTGAGTGTGCGCGTGAGTGAGTGTGCGCGTGAGTGAGTGTGCATGTGAGTGAGTGTGCACGTGAGTGAGTGTGCGCGTGAGTGAGTGTGCATGTGAGTGAGTGTGCGCGTGAGTGAGTGTGCGCGTGAGTGAGTGTGCGCGTGAGTGAGTGTGCGCGTGAGTGAGTGTGCACGTGAGTGAGTGTGCGCGTGAGTGAGTGTGCGCGTGAGTGAGTGTGCGCGTGAGTAAGTGTGCGCGTGAGTGAGTGTGCATGTGAGTGAGTGTGCGCGTGAGTGAGTGTGCACGTGAGTGTGCGCGTGAGTGAGTGTGCGCGTGAGTGAGTGTGCATGTGAGTGAGTGTGCACGTGAGTGAGTGTGCGCGTGAGTGAGTGTGCATGTGAGTGAGTGTGCGCGTGAGTGAGTGTGCGCGTGAGTGAGTGTGCGCGTGAGTGAGTGTGCGCGTGAGTGAGTGTGCGCGTGAGTGAGTGTGCATGTGAGTGAGTGTGCATGTGAGTGAGTGTGCACGTGAGTGAGTGTGCGCGTGAGTGAGTGTGCATGTGAGTGTGCACGTGAGTGAGTGTGCGCGTGAGTGAGTGTGCATGTGAGTGAGTGTGCGCGTGAGTGAGTGTGCATGTGAGTGAGTGTGCGCGTGAGTGAGTGTGCACGTGAGTGAGTGTGCATGTGAGTGAGTGTGCACGTGAGTGAGTGTGCGCGTGAGTGAGTGTGCGCGTGAGTGAGTGTGCATGTGAGTGAGTGTGCGCGTGAGTGAGTGTGCACGTGAGTGAGTGTGCGCGTGAGTGAGTGTGCACGTGTGTGAGTGTGCACGTGAGTGAGTGTGCATGTGAGTGAGTGTGCATGTGAGTGAGTGTGCGCGTGAGTGAGTGTGCGCGTGAGTGAGTGTGCATGTGAGTGAGTGTGCATGTGAGTGAGTGTGCATGTGAGTGAGTGTGCACGTGTGTGAGTGTGCACGTGAGTGAGTGTGCATGTGAGTGAGTGTGCATGTGAGTGAGTGTGCGCGTGAGTGAGTGTGCGCGTGAGTGAGTGTGCACGTGAGTGAGTGTGCATGTGAGTGAGTGTGCGCGTGAGTGAGTGTGTGCACGTGAGTGAGCGCGTGAGTGTGTGTGTGCGCGTGAGTGAGTGTGCGCGTGAGTGAGTGTGTGCATGTGAGTGAGTGTGCGCGTGAGTGAGTGTGTGCGCGTGAGTGAGTGTGCGCGTGAGTGAGTGTGTGCATGTGAGTGTGCGCGTGAGTGTGTGTGTGCGCGTGAGTGAGTGTGCGCGTGAGTGAGTGTGCGCGTGAGTGAGTGTGTGCATGTGAGTGTGCGCGTGAGTGTGTGTGTGCGCGTGAGTGTGTGTGTGCGCGTGAGTGAGTGTGCACGTGAGTGAGTGTGTGCGCGTGAGTGAGTGTGTGCATGTGAGTGAGTGTGCGCGTGAGTGAGTGTGTGCGCGTGAGTGAGTGTGCGCGTGAGTGTGTGTGTGCATGTGAGTGTGCGCGGGTATTTTTAGGTTTTTATGTTTTTTTTTAATTTTTTCGGTTTTGAGTGTTTTTTGGTTTTTTTCGGTTTTTGGTGGTTTTTCGTTTTTTAGTGCTTTATGGGTTTTATTTCGGTTTTTGGTGTTTTTGGGGCATTTATTCGGGTTTTAGTGGTTTTGGGGGTATTCTTTTCATTTTTTTTGGTTGAGGGGTATTGTTTCAGTGTTTAGTGGTTTTGTTGTGTTTTTTTAAGTTTTTTATTTTTTTTCGGTTTCTAGTGTTTTCAGCGTTTTCTGGGGGGGGTTTAGTGGTTTTTGGGTAATTTTTCATTTTTCAGTGGTTTTTGGGTATTTTTTTTAGTGTTTGATTGAGTTTGATTGAGTTTGATTGATGCTGATTGTGGCTCTGCCATCATCCAAATCGGCCGTCGAGTTTCGTTTTTCTTGCCGGCGCCGGACGTGTTACGTTCGCCCTCTGGTGGACAAGTTGCAGTACCACAAGTGTTCAATTCGTCTGCCATGCGGTGGGACACGTGCAGTGCAGGCCAACACAGTTCGCCAGCAGTTGCCGCTGTGAGGCATCACCCCGCGCGTTCCCCGCTGTTGTGAGTCACTGCTGCTGCTGCTGCTGCTTCTGGCGTTTGTCCCAAGCGGGTTGGCTGCAAAGAAGCCGTGAAGACACCGCACGGCGCCATTGCTGCTGTCACCACGCCAGGCACTGCAGTTGTACCACGTGGCCACACGGTGGCGCTACAGCGCCATGGTGTTTTCATTGGTTCTTTCGGTAAAGTGACGTGTAAGGAGAAAATAATAAATTAGATGCGAGCATACGACGTTTCGATTGCAACACAAGCAATCGGCATCAGGTGTAAATGAAATAGAAACACAAATCTTGTAGGCTTGGAGATGTCATGTAATGCAACAGAGAGTTGGATAACATAACAGTCAACACCCTACCTGCTTGATTACGTTCTTCCTGAGAAGGCTAAATTTGAGAGCGAGATTAAACACAGAACCAGAGACATAGACAGGCATATAAGCAGACAGATATCACAGAGATACATTGAGAGAGACAACACAGAGACACACACAGAGAGAGACACACAACATAGACACACAGACAGACAGACATATAAGCAGAGACAGATATCACAGAGATACATAGAGAGAGACACGTACACAGAGACACACACAGAGAGAGACACACAACATAGACACACACACAGACAGACATATAAGCAGAGACAGATATCACAGAGATACATAGAGAGAGACACGTACACAGGCACACAGAGAAACCACGCCTCTGTGTCAAGGCCTTAAATAGAGAGAGGGGGCGCAGAGAGAGGGAGGGGTTCGAAAACTTAGCATGTCAATGAGTGGCACGGTGAGTGGCACGGTGCGAAAGCTTGAACAAATAAGAGACAGGGAGAGAGACACACTGAATTAAATAACCTAGCAAAATTTCAAAATGTAATGCAATGCAACACAGCGGGTCGGTCAACACACAAATAACGCATAGCCTGGTTGATTACGTTCTTCCAAAATTGCTTAATTAGAAGTTAAATTAGATGTTGTGAGAATTGTTTTAGAATGTTTTATTTTTATTATTTTATTATTTCCCTTCTACGTGACGACTTTACCGAAAGAACCAAGAAGATGAATCCCTGTAGTCACGAAAGCTTTAAATCGAAATTTAGATGTTGTATTTCTAGGCCTTTTTCCATGATTTCATATTAAGAATAATTCGGGCGAATATATTTTTTTTCTTAAATAACACTGGTCAACACACTTGTTCTGGCACAAGGTATTCCAACGGTTATAATGTAATTTTGGGGTGCTGATTCCAAATCTGGCATCAGTTTTTGTCTATCACATCAGGTTTTTGAGATGTCAAATATTGCATTTTCAATAAAAACTGCGGAAGAAAAATATAAAATAAATGTGGATATCTACATAAAATGATATTATAAACACGCTATCCTAAAAATACAGCACCGTATTTTAACACTAAAGCAGTCACTGACTCGCAACAACTTGCAATCATAAGTGACGGAGTTAATTTCGGGTAAAATCAATGAAAATGGGGTATGCCGATAGCATAAAAATGAGATGCGATAGAGCAAATCTGAGATCAGATTTGGAATCGGCACCCTGAAATTAGTCTAGAACAGCTGCAAAAAGTCCAGGCCAGAAAAAAAGTGGTATTTTTGGTTGACCAGTGAAATAAGTAAGTAAATGAAACCAACACTCTCAACTCCGCTACCCATCACAAGCCATACCAAGCATCCGGAGGTTATAAAAACAAACATTAAACAAATCTACAGATTGTCAAAGGATGACCTCCCCAAACGATTTGGACAGTTCACAAACAAATCTCTCCGGACGAAAGATCACGAAACAAGCAACTACATTTCGATGTAAAGCTGCTTTCGTGACTGCAGCAGGGATTCATCTTCTTGGTTCTTTCGGTAAAGTCGTCACGTAGAAGGGAAATAATAAAATAATAGAAATCAAACATAATTAAAATACAATTCTCACGACGTTTCGGCCACAACGCAAGCAGCCGTCCTCAGGTGAAGAACAGGTCTGTCGGAAAGACAGCGTCATTCACATCATCAACATCATCATCATCTACATTATCATCAACATCATCATCTACATCATCAACATCATCATCTTTTTTTTTTCGGATGTAAAGCTTTCGTGACTGCAGCAGGGATTCATCTTCTTGGTTCTTTCGGTGAAGTCGTCACGTAGAATGGAAATAATAAAATAATAGAAATCAAACATAATAAAATACAATTCTCACGACGTTTCGGCCACAACGAAAGCAGCCGTCCTCAGGTGAAGGACAGGTCTGTCGGAAAGACAGCGTCTGAATGAGACGCTGTCTGTCTGAATGAGACACTTTTTGGCGTCATCTGGTCCAACACCATGTGAGACTCGGCTCTAAGGAAAGCTGTCTCGGGTGTGGACCAATCAACTTCAAGGACAATGCACACACATTATCAGAGTTGTGTTTTTTGTTTGCATTACGACTGCAGGTATTGTGGTCTATGCAAACATGACTCCTTGTAAAAAAAGGTGTCAGTTTTGTTGCCAGATAGAAGGGTAAAAAAACAATTATCATATTTTTTACTGGCAAATGAGGTTCCAATGGTGGAAACCAGCCCAGATAGCATGACAGAGGACATCTGTTTTTAAATCCTTTATATTAAGTTCGCTTGCTTGCTTGCTTAGGACCGTGCGAATCTTTCGGTCGTTTTTTAACCCACTTCCCGTGATCCAATCGAGCTGACATTTTCCACACAGACTCGTTGTGCGAGACAATTAATGTTCGTGACAATTTTTTTCCAAAATGTTACACTTTTTAGGACAAAAATATTATATTCAATTATTATATTTTTGTCCTAAAAAGTGTAAATTTTAATCCAAAATTTTACACTTTTTAGGACAAAAATATTATATTTAATTACCAATTTGCTTAATGCTGCCAGGCAATCATCTGACCCATAGGTGGCAGCCATCTCAAGCCAGAGGACGAGAGGACTCTAGCCGCCACGCATATAAAGGATTCATAGTGAAACACTTTGTTTTTACGGGTTTAGTTGTTTATCCTTCCTCGCAAGAGACGCGCAGACAGAGAGGAGAGAGAATTGCAGCTAAAGGCAGAGAGACGACCCCATAGCATCGCTGCTACGACAAGCGACAAAGAGTCTTGCAAAGCTGCAGGAGGCCCTCGATCAACCAGTGGGTGGGTGGGTGGTGTCGTGTGTGACTGTCTGCCTGACTGTCTGCCTGACTGTCTGACTGTCTGTCTGTCTGACTGTCTGTCTGCCTGTCTGTCTGACTGTCTGTCTGACTGTCTGACTGCCTGTCTGTCTGACTGACTGCCTGACTGTCTGTCCTGCATAAATACAAATATATAATATAAACAGCTCTCTGATTGGTGGAGACCTACTTCCGGGTATGGAGAGGGGAGGGGCCTAAGGAGGGGGAGGGGGGTCAGGGGAGGGGCCTAAGGGGGGTGGGGGGTAAGGGGAGGGGCCTAAGGGAGGGGGGGTCAGGGGAGGGGCCAAAGGGGGGAGGGGCCTAAGGGGGGTGGGGGGTAAGGGGAGGGGCCTAAGGGAGGGGGGTCAGGGGAGGGGCCAAAGGGGGGAGGGGCCTAAGGGAGGGGGGGTAAGGGGAGGGGCCTAAGGGAGGGGGGGTCAGGGGAGGGGCCTAAGGGGGGAGGGGCCTAAGGATATGGGGGGGGGGGTCAGGGGAGGGGCCTAAGGGGGGAGGGGCCTAAGGGAGGGGGGGGGTAAGGGGAGGGGCCTAAGGGAGGGGGGGTCAGGGGAGGGGCCTAAGGGGGGAGGGGCCTAAGGGAGGGGGGGTAAGGGGAGAGGCCTAAGGGAGGGGGGGTCAGAGGAGGGGCCAAAGGGGGGAGGGGCCTAAGGGAGGGGGGGTAAGGGGAGAGGCCTAAGGGAGGGGGGGTAAGGGGAGGGGCCTAAGGATATGGGGAGGGGGGTAAGGGGAGGGGCCTAAGGGAGGGGGGGTAAGGGGAGGGGCCTACGGGAGGGTGGGTCAGGGAAGGGGCCTAAGGATATGGGGAGGGGGGTAAGGGGAGGGGCCTAAGGGAGGGGGGGTAAGGGGAGGGGCCTAAGGGAGGGGGGGTAAGGGGAGGGGCCTACGGGAGGGTGGGTCAGGGAAGGGGCCTAAGGATATGGGGAGGGGGGTAAGGGGAGGGGCCTAAGGGAGGGGGGGTAAGGGGAGGGGCCTAAGGGAGGGGGGGTAAGGGGAGGGGCCTACGGGAGGGTGGGTCAGGGAAGGGGCCTAAGGATATGGGGAGGGGGGTAAGGGGAGGGGCCTAAGGGAGGGGGGGTAAGGGGAGGGGCCTAAGGGAGGGGGGGGGGTAAGGGGAGGGGCCAAAGGGGGGAGGGGCCTAAGGGAGGGGGGGGCAAGGGGAGGGGCCTGAGGGAGGGGGGAGGGGCTGATAGTGAAGGGGGCTGGCTGCCTGACTGTGCGCCTGGCTCCCTGCAGTCAACTTGTACATTGCACACAGGTAGCAACAACACACTGATGCCCACCAGGGGATTCGTTGTCTGTCTGTCTGTCGTGCATATATGTCTGCCGTGCACGAACGCGCTGTCCAACCGAGTTGCTACCTGGACCACTCCTGAGGGACGTGTTCATTCTACACTTGTGCTGATGTGTTTGCGTCAAGGATTGCGACGAGGTCTATTGTAGTGAGCTTCCACGGTTGTGTAAGAGGTGTGCGGATACAATTGACAAGTTTTGAGAGTGAGTGCCAGCTCCCACGGCCTTCTCCGCTGGAACAAGGCGGCCTTCACTGTAACAAGGCGGCCTTCTTCACTGTAACGCTGCGACCTTCTTCACTGTAACAAGGCGACCTTCTTCACTGTAACGCTGCGACCTTCTTCACTGTAACAAGGCGACCTTCTTCACTGTAACAAGGCGACCTTCTTCACTGTAACAAGGCGGCCTTCTTCACTGTAACACGGCGGCCTTCTTCACTGTAACAAGGCGGCCTTCTTCACTGTAACAAGGCGGCCTTCTTCACTGTAACAAGGCGGCCTTCTTCACTGTAACAAGGCGGCCTTCTTCACTGTAACACGGCGGCCTTCTTCACTGTAACAAGGCGGCCTTCTTCACTGTAACAAGGCGGCCTTCTTCACTGTAACAAGGCGGCCTTCTTCACTGTAACAAGGCGACCTTCTTCACTGTAACACGGCGGCCTTCTTCACTGTAACACGGCGACCTTCTTCACTGTAACAAGGCGGCCTTCTTCACTGTAACAAGGCGGCCTTCTTCACTGTAACAAGGCGGCCTTCTTCACTGTAACACGGCGACCTTCTTCACTGTAACAAGGCGACCTTCTTCACTGTAACAAGGCGGCCTTCTTCACTGTAACACTGCGGCCTTCTTCACTGTAACACTGCGGCCTTCTTCACTGTAACACTGCGACCTTCTTCACTGTAACACTGCGGCCTTCACTGTAACACGGCGGCCTTCTTCACTGTAACACTGCGGCCTTCACTGTAACACGGCGACCTTCTTCACTGTAACACGGCGGCCTTCACTGTAACAAGGCGGCCTTCTTCACTGTAACACTGCGACCTTCTTCACTGTAACACTGCGGCCTTCACTGTAACACGGCGGCCTTCTTCACTGTAACACGGCGGCCTTCACTGTAACACGGCGGCCTTCTTCACTGTAACACTGCGGCCTTCACTGTAACAAGGCGGCCTTCTTCACTGTAACACGGCGACCTTCTTCACTGTAACACGGCGGCCTTCACTGTAACACGGCGGCCTTCACTGTAACAAGGCGGCCTTCTTCACTGTAACACGGCGACCTTCTTCACTGTAACACTGCGGCCTTCACTGTAACACGGCGGCCTTCTTCACTGTAACACGGCGGCCTTCACTGTAACAAGGCGGCCTTCTTCACTGTAACACGGCGACCTTCTTCACTGTAACACTGCGGCCTTCACTGTAACACGGCGGCCTTCACTGTAACACGGCGACCTTCTTCACTGTAACACTGCGGCCTTCACTGTAACACGGCGGCCTTCTTCACTGTAACACTGCGACCTTCTTCACTGTAACAAGGCGGCCTTCTTCACTGTAACACGGCGGCCTTCTTCACTGTAACACTGCGGCCTTCACTGTAACACGGCGGCCTTCTTCACTGTAACACGGCGGCCTTCTTCACTGTAACAAGGCGGCCTTCACTGTAACAAGGCGGCCTTCTTCACTGTAACACGGCGGCCTTCTTCACTGTAACACGGCGACCTTCTTCACTGTAACAAGGCGGCCTTCTTCACTGTAACACGGCGGCCTTCTTCACTGTAACACGGCGGCCTTCTTCACTGTAACACGGCGACCTTCTTCACTGTAACACGGCGGCCTTCTTCACTGTAACACCACGACCTTCACTGTAACACGGCGGCCTTCACTGTAACACGGCAGCCTTCACCGCAATACGCCGACGAAGCCACGCCCCCCGTGACGTCACGGCCCTGTTGCCACAGCAACCCCGAGGACCGCAGAGGAGAGTTGCCCTGACAACGCGGCCTAGTGTGGCAGGCTCCGCCTCTCTCCTCCGTCACTTTCCCACCTCCCCGCGTCAGTTTCGGACCTCAAAGCCGCAGATTTCGACGCTGATTCTGACCGCGAGCGTCTCGCGATGCGACGGGGGCAGCCCGAAGCACGAAGAGGTGGAATGTCTTCGGCGGCAGAGGTGCGGCAGGCGGGCAGGCCGGCCAGGCGAGGCGTAGGCTTCACCATTCCGAGGTAGGCCTCCGTCTTAAACGATTTTAATTTGAATTGTTTCATAGCGCGCCCGCTTATTTACTTACTGATAGTTGTGACTTGTTGTTGTTATTGTTCATTTATTAAGGTTGTTTCATTGCTTTGGTCCTAATTTTAGGGAGATTAGCTGCACTGAAAAAATACTGCATTGTTACGTAACCGATATTGAACGGGTGATTACGCAATCGTAAAAACACGATCAATAATTTAATTATTTTTAATCTGTTTTACACTTTATACTCATAGGTTTTTTCGGTAAAGCCACGTAGGGTAAAATAAATAAAAAATAATCATTCTAGAAATACTAATACATTATTTCATTTCTAATAAAATAATAGAAAGAAAAACGAAAAAAAATACAATATTTTTTTCTATAATCAAGAAATTTCTTATTATTTATTTCTTTTTCCCAACGTGAATTTAGCGAAACAAATCTAAGAGTATGAATCCTTGCAGTCACGAAAGCTTAACATCTAGAATGTTTTACACTTCGTGTGAATGCTTATCGGTGTGTAGTCTCTATCTTGATGTGATGCGTAAGCTCGGTTAAGAACGCTGCCCTAGAATGGAACTAACGCACGACTTTTGTGAATGTCACCAATTACCTCGGACTTAAAAACAACCCTCTTGATTATAGATTTCTTTTACAAACGTCGTATTTGTGTATATATTAATGTATCTATGAGTGGTTGTGTGTGTTGAGTGTGTGAGTGAGTGTGTGTGTTTATGAGTGTGAGTGTGTGTGTATCTATGAGTGTATGTGAGTGTGTGTGTTTATAAGTGTGTGTGTGTGTGTATCTATCTATGAGTGTGTGTGAGTGTGTGTTTATGAGTGTGTGTGTGTGTTTATGAGTGTGTGTGAGTGAGTGTGTGTGTATCTATGAGTGTGTGTGAGTGTGTGTGTGTATCTATGAGTGTGTGTGAGTGTGTGTGTATCTGTGAGTGTGTGTGTGTCTATGAGTGTGTGTGAGTGTGTGAGTGTGTGTGTGTGTATCTGTGAGTGTGTGTGTGTCTATGAGTGTGTGTGAGTGTGTGAGTGTGTGTGTATCTGTGAGTGTGTGTGTGTGTCTATGAGTGTGTGAGTGTGTGTGTCTATGAGTGAGTGTGTGTTTATGAGTGTGAGTGTGTATCTATGAGTGAGTGTGTGTGTTTATGAGGGTGTGTGAGTGTGTGTGTGTGTGTCTATGAGTGAGTGTGTGTTTATGAGTGTGAGTGTGTTTCTATGAGTGTGTGTGTGTATCTATGTGTGAGTGTGTGTTTATGAGTGTGTGTGAGTTTGTGTTTATGTGTGTGTGTTTATGAGTGTGTGTGAGTGAGTGAGTGTGTTTATGAGTGTGTGTGAGTGTGTGTGTATCTATGAGTATGTGTGTATATGAGTGTGTGTGAGTGTGTGTGTATATATGAGTATGTGTGTTTATGAGTGTGTGTGAGTGAGTGAGTGTGTTTATGAGTGTGTGTGAGTGTGTGTGTATCTATGAGTGTGTGTGTATATGAGTGTGTGTGAGTGTGTGTTTATGAGTGTGTGTGAGTGTGTGTGTATCTATGAGTATGTGTGTATATGAGTGTGTGTGAGTGTGTGTTTATGAGTGTGTGTGAGTGTGTGTGTATCTATGAGTATGTGTGTTTATGAGTGTGTGTGAGTGAGTGAGTGTGTTTATGAGTGTGTGTGAGTGAGTGAGTGTGTTTATGAGTGTGTGTGAGTGTGTGTGTATCTATGAGTGTGTGTGTATATGAGTGTGTGTGAGTGTGTGTTTATGAGTGTGTGTGAGTGTGTGTGTATCTATGAGTATGTGTGTATATGAGTGTGTGTGAGTGTGTGTTTATGAGTGTGTGTGAGTGTGTGTGTATCTATGAGTATGTGTGTATATGAGTGTGTGTGAGTGTGTGTTTATGAGTGTGTGTGAGTGTGTGTGTATCTATGAGTATGTGTGTTTATGAGTGTGTGTGAGTGAGTGAGTGTGTTTATGAGTGTGTGTGAGTGAGTGAGTGTGTTTATGAGTGTGTGTGAGTGTGTGTGTATCTATGAGTGTGTGTGTATGAGTGTGTGTGAGTGTGTGTGAGTGTGAGTGTGTGTGAGTGTGTTTATGAGTGTCCGCCCACCCCCTGGTAGGTGTTCACTAACAGCACTTGCCCCAACAGTGGTTGAAGGCTATACGGGGGAACTTTGTCTTGTGTTTGACACTGCAGCGCTATTACGCATTGCGGTGTTGCCAGCCGTAGAAACTCAAGAAACAGATACAAACTCACATTCATACACATACATACATACACATACACACACTCACACATACATACATTCATACACATACATACACACACATACATACATTCATACATACACACACTCACACATTCATACACATACATACACACACATACATACATTCATACATACACACACTCACACATACACACATTCATACATACACACATACATACATTCATACACATACATACACACACACACTGACACATACATACACATTCATACACACACACACTCACACATACACACACATACATACACACACTCACACATACATACACATACACACATTCATACACACACATACATACACACACTGACACATACATACACATTCATACACACACACACTCGCACATACATACACATACATACACACACTCACACATACACACATTCATACATACACATACATACACATACATACATACACATTCATTCATACACATACATACACATTCATACATACACACACTCACACATACACACATTCATACATACACATACACATACAAACACACACTCATACACACACTCACTCATACACACACATACATACACATACATACATACACACACATACATACATTCATACATACACACACTCACACATTCATACACATACATACATACACATACATACAAACACACACTCATACACACTCACACACACATACACATACAAACACACACTCATACACACACTCACTCATACACATACATACACACTCATACACACACTCACTCATACACACACTCGCACATACACACATTCATACATTCATACACACACACAGACACAAACTCACACTCACACACACACTCACACACACATACATACACACACTCATACACTCATACACACACTCACTCATACACACTCATACACACACTCATACACACACATTCATACACACACACACGCATACACACACACTCATACACACACAGACACACTGACACATACACACACACTCATACACACACACACTCATACACACTCATACACACTCATACACACACACTCATACACACTCATACACACTCATACACACACACATTCATACACACTCATACATACTCATACACACACAAGACAAATATTCCCCGTGTAGCCTTAACAGACTGTAGGGGCAAGTGCTGTTAGCGAGCACCTATGAAGGCCGGCACGGCACACGAGGGGGTGGGTGGCCAGCACCACGCCCGGCCGCCTTTGTCTCACCAGTGATGATGTTTACACACCACACCAGGTACTCATTTGAGGCTGAGTCGACCTAGGGGAGGCTCAGACCGGTTCAGACTGGTCACAGGTGTTGGCCGTGAGCGGGAATTGATATCGGGTCGCCAGGTTCATTGCGCAGAGCGCTAACCACTACATTTCGATGTAAAGCTTCTTTCGTGACTGCAGCAGGGATTCATCTTCTCGGTTCTTTCGGTAAAGTCGTCACGTAGAAGGGAAATAATAAAATAATAAAAATGAAAACATAATAAAATACAATTCTCACGACGTTTCGGCCACAACGCAAGCAGCCGTCCTCAGGTGAAGAACAGGTCTGTCGGAAAGACAGCGTCTCATTCAGACAGACAGCGTCTCATTCAGACGCTGTCTTTCCGACAGACCTGTTCTTCTGAACACCACCAAGCTTGGCAGGGTATATTTAAGTATATATTTAAGTAGATACGCTGCCAAGCGTGGTGGTGTGCCATTCAGACGCTGTCTTTCCGACAGACCTGTTCTTCGCCTGAGGACGGCTGCTTGCGTTGTGGCCGAGACGTCGTGAGAATTGTATTTTATTATGTTTTATTTTTATTATTTTATTATTTCCCTTCTACGTGACGACTTTACCGAAAGAACCAAGAAGATGAACCGCTACACTACCGTGCCTCCCTAGTACACACACAGACCCCCCCTCCCCTACCTCCACCTCCTCCTCCTCCAGCAGTGGATAAAGAATGCCTGATGTTGGATGGTGACATCTGGGGGAATCGGGTGCAACCGCAACAAACAAAAAACAAAAACATGAACAAAAAAACATCTTAAAGTGAATATGTGACTGAGTGCAAACAGAAAATCCAAGAAAAGACAGCAAAAGTTGCAGAAAAAAACACCGTTACACACCAACGCTGTGTGCAAAAATCCCAGTGGGATATTTGCACAGAGACCCACAGTCATAGAGACCCACACTCAGAGACGCACAGAGACCCACAGAGACCCATACTCAGAGACCCACAGAGACTCATAGAGACCTACAGAGACCCACAGAGACCCACAGAGACTCAGAGACCCACAGAGACTCACAGAGACACACAGAGACCCACAGAGACCCACAGAGACTCAAAGAGACCCACAGAGACCCACAGAGACCCACAGAGACTCACAGAGACCCACAGAGACCCACAGAGACTCAAAGAGACCCACAGAGACCCACAGAGACTCAGAGACCCACAGAGACCCATACTCAGAGACCCACAGAGACTCACAGAGACACACAGAGACCCACAGAGACTCAAAGAGACCCACAGAGACCCACAGAGACCCACAGAGACTCACAGAGACCCACAGAGACCCACAGAGACTCAAAGAGACCCACAGAGACCCACAGAGACCCACAGAGACCCACACTCATAGAGACCCACACTCAGAGACGCACAGAGACCCACAGAGACCCATACTCAGAGACCCACAGAGACTCATAGAGACCCACAGAGACCCACAGAGACCCACAGAGACTCACAGAGACACACAGAGACCCACAGAGACCCACAGAGACCCACACTCATAGAGACCCACACTCAGAGACGCACAGAGACCCACAGAGACCCATACTCAGAGACCCACAGAGACTCATAGAGACTCACAGAGACACACAGAGACCCACAGAGACTCAAAGAGACCCACAGAGACCCACAGAGACCCACAGAGACCCACACTCATAGAGACCCACACTCAGAGACGCACAGAGACCCACAGAGACCCATACTCAGAGACCCACAGAGACTCATAGAGACCCACAGAGACCCACAGATACCCACACTCATAGAGACCCACACTCAGAGACGCACAGAGACCCATACTCATAGAGACGCACAGAGACCCACACTCAAAGTTCAAGTATTAGGTACATAGCCCTGTGAGCTATTCGGCTCTTGAATCTGGTGCAACCGCAACAAACAAAAAACAAAAACATGAACAAAAAAACATCTTAAAGTGAATATGTGACTGAGTGCAAACAGAAAATCCAAGAAAAGGCAGCAAAACATTGCAGGAAAATCACCGTTACACCAAGGCTGTGTGCAAAAATCCCAGTGGGATGCAAGTCAAACAACCAACAACAACCACCACAAGACAACTTAGATTAAGGCCATCAGTCTAACTCTGTACTACAACAACACAAACATGGCCAAACCAAAACACTTTTCGAAAATCACCAAAATAAAGCCATGAAACATGACCTACCCCACCTACCTCCCCGTGTGTGTGCATCTCGCCTGCCGTGTCTCCCGGAGACAGCGGAGACAACGGAGACAGCGGAGACAACGGAGACAGAGGAGAGAGACGTGGACTGCAGCCGTCGGACACCGCGACCCAGCGGAGACGCTTGGGGGACAACGGGTGAGACGGAGAGAGACAACGTCTCACGTGTCTCACGTGTCTACTCCGTGTGTCTCCACGTGTCTCCGTGTGTCTCTCCGTGTGTCTCTCCGCGTCTCTCCGTGTGTCTCTCCGTGTGTCTCTCCGCGTGTCTCTCCGTGTCTCTCTCCGTGTGTCTCCGTGTGTCTCTCCGTGTGTCTCTCCGTGTGTCTCCCCGTGTCTCTCTCCGCGTGTCTCCACGTGTCTCTCCGTGTCTCTCTCCGTGTGTCTCCCCGCGTGTCTCCCCGTGTGTCTCTCTCCGTGTCTCTCTCCGTGTCTCTCTCCGCGTGTCTCCACGTGTGTCTCTCCGTGTGTCTCTCCGTGTCTCTCTCCGTGTGTCTCCACGTGTCTCTCCGTGTCTCTCTCCGTGTGTCTCCCCGCGTGTCTCCCCATGTGTCTCTCTCCGTGTCTCTCTCCGTGTCTCTCTCCGCGTGTCTCCCCGTGTGTCTCCCCGTGTGTCTCTCCGCGTGTCTCCCCGTGTGTCTCCCCGTGTGTCTCCACGTGTGTCTCTCCGTGTGTCTCTCCGTGTCTCTCTCCGTGTGTCTCCGTGTCTCTCTCCGTGTGTCTCTCCGTGTGTCTCCCCGTGTGTCTCCCCGTGTGTCTCCGTGTGTCTCCGTGTGTCTCTCCGTGTCTCTCTCCGTGTCTCTCTCCGTGTGTCTCTCCGTGTGTCTCCCCGTGTGTCTCCCCGTGTGTCTCCCCGTGTGTCTCTCCGCGTGTCCCCGTGTGTCTCCCCGTGTCTCTCTCCGTGTGTCTCTCCGTGTCTCTCTCCGCGTGTCTCCCCGTGTGTCTCTCCGCGTGTCTCCCCGTGTGTCTCTCCGTGTGTCTCCCCGTGTGTCTCTCCGCGTGTCTCTCCGCGTGTCTCCCCGTGTGTCTCCCCGTGTGTCTCCCCGTGTGTCTCCCCGTGTGTCTCTCCGTGTGTCTCCCCGTGTGTCTCTCCGCGTGTCTCTCCGTGTGTCTCTCCGTGTGTCTCCCCGTGTGTCTCTCCGCGTGTCTCTCCGCGTGTCTCCCCGTGTGTCTCCCCGTGTGTCTCCCCGTGTGTCTCCCCGTGTGTCTCCCCGTGTGTCTCCCCGTGTGTCTCCCCGTGTGTCTCTCCGCGTGTCTCTCCGCGTGTCTCCCCGCGTGTCTCCCCGTGTGTCTCCCCGTGTGTCTCCCCGTGTGTCTCCCCGTGTGTCTCCCCGTGTGTCTCTCCGCGTGTCTCTCCGCGTGTCTCCCCGTGTGTCTCCCCGTGTGTCTCCCCGTGTGTCTCCCCGTGTGTCTCTCCGTGTGTCTCCCCGTGTGTCTCTCCGCGTGTCTCTCCGTGTGTCTCTCCGTGTGTCTCCCCGTGTGTCTCTCCGCGTGTCTCTCCGCGTGTCTCCCCGTGTGTCTCCCCGTGTGTCTCCCCGTGTGTCTCCCCGTGTGTCTCCCCGTGTGTCTCCCCGTGTGTCTCTCCGCGTGTCTCTCCGCGTGTCTCCCCGTGTGTCTCCCCGTGTGTCTCCCCGTGTGTCTCCCCGTGTGTCTCCCCGTGTGTCTCCCCGTGTGTCTCCCCGTGTGTCTCTCCGCGTGTCTCTCCGCGTGTCTCCCCGTGTGTCTCCCCGTGTGTCTCCCCGTGTGTCTCCCCGTGTGTCTCTCCGTGTGTCTCCCCGTGTGTCTCCCCGTGTGTCTCCGTGTGTCTCTCCGCGTGTCCCCGTGTGTCTCCCCGTGTCTCTCTCCGTGTGTCTCTCCGTGTCTCTCTCCGCGTGTCTCCCCGTGTGTCTCCCCGTGTGTCTCTCCGTGTGTCTCCCCGTGTGTCTCCCCGTGTGTCTCCCCGTGTGTCTCTCCGTGTGTCTCTCCGCGTGTCTCCCCGCGTGTCTCCCCGCGTGTCTCCCCGTGTGTTTCCCCGTGTGTCTCTCCGCGTGTCTCCCCGTGTGTCTCTCCGTGTGTCTCCCCGTGTGTCTCTCCGCGTGTCTCTCCGCGTGTCTCCCCGTGTGTCTCCCCGTGTGTCTCTCCGCGTGTCTCCCCGTGTGTCTCTCCGTGTGTCTCTCCGTGTCTCTCTCCGTGTGTCTCTCCGTGTCTCTCTCCGTGTCTCTCTTCGTGTGTCTCTCCGTGTGTCTCCCCGTGTGTCTCTCCGCGTGTCTCTCCGCGTGTCTCTCCGTGTGTCTCTCTTCGTGTCTCTCTCCGTGTGTCTCTCCGCGTGTCTCTCTCCGTGTCTCTCTCCGTGTGTCTCTCCGTGTGTCTCTGCGTGTCTCTCTCCGTGTGTCTCCCCGTGTGTCTCTCCGTGTGTCTCTCCGTGTGTCTCCCCGTGTCTCTGTCCGTGTCTCTGTCCGTGTGTCTCTCCGTGTGTCTCTCCGTGTGTCTCTCCGCGTGTCTCTCCGCGTGTCTCCCCGCGTGTCTCTCCGTGTGTCTCTCCGCGTGTCTCTTTCCGTGTCTCTCTCCGTGTGTCTCTCCGTGTGTCTCTCCGTGTGTCTCTCCGTGTCTCTCTTCGTGTGTCTCTCCGCGTGTCTCCCCGTGTGTCTCTCCGTGTGTCTCTCCGTGTGTCTCTGCGTGTCTCTCTCCGCGTGTCTCCCCGTGTCTCTCTCCGTGTGTCTCTGCGTGTCTCTCTCCGTGTGTCTCTCCGTGTGTCTCCGTGTCTCTCCCCGCGTGTCTCCGTGTCCCCATGTCCCAGTGTCTCTGGGTCACGGCCCACAGTGGTAAATATCTGAACTGGCCTTGAGCTTCACCTAGGTCCACTCGGCCTTAAATGAGTACCTAGTCCCAGTATCTATCCTACGTCAGCACTGGGGAGACAAAAGGGCCCATGCCGTTTCATAGGTGCTACTTGTTAGCAGCACTTGACCCAAGAGCCGGTGTGGGCTACACGGGGGACCTTTGTCTGTGTCTGTGTGTGTCTGAGCCAGTGATGGCATCAGCTGTATTTAAAGATTCCTCATTAGCCAGGCAGGGTAGGGTTACACTCACAGAGACACACACACACAGACACACACAGAGACACAGAGACACACACACAGACACACACAGACACACACATATGGACACACACAGACACACACAGACACACCCACAGAGACACACACAGACACACACACAGAGACACACACACAGAGACACACACACAGACACTCACAGAGGCACACAGAGACACACACGGAGACACACACACTCGGAAACACACAGAGCCAGACTAAGTCTGCCATACGGTTCAGTGTTAATCACCGAACCTCGCAGACCCAGACTAAGGCTCTCAGAGGGCAGAGGTCGCAACCGGGTACCCCCCGATACCCGTACCCTACCCGATACCCGGCTACCCGTACCCGGCCGGGTACGGGTACCCGTTTGCGACCCTGGTGCGGCCGGGTACGGATACTGGTAGGCCGTGAGTCACTGGTGAGTCACCGTGTGTCACTCATTTCCCAACGTCTTGTCTCTTCTCACAATTCAAGTTCCTAGAATCAACCCACCCGCGCCTGCAACATGGCTTCATCCCAGAGGTCGCAATCGGGTACCCGATACCCGTACCCTACCCGTACCCGGCCGGGTACGGGTAGCCGGGTATCGGGTACCCGTTTGCGACCCTGGTGCGGCTGGGTACGGGTAAGGAATCAAAACCCGTTTGCGACCTCTTGTCAGAGGGTCACGGTGGAGAGATGTTAACTGCCTAGCCTGGTGTGTGCAGGGTTCGTAGGTCCGATCCCAACCCTGACGATGCCTGTTGTAGATTGGGAATCTGTGTCTCCTCCGTCTCCCTCCCCTCGTGGTCGGGTGAAAACGTCTCCAAGTCCTTTCAGTGTTTCCCTCCACATTTTAGAATCGACATCACACGTTCACAGTGTTTGGCCGCTGTACATGCCCACGAAGACGGTAAGCCACTTCGTAGAGATGTCGTTTGTGGCAGGGTCATTTCTGCAAAAGAAGCTGCATAGGCCAGTGGGCCTTACCTGTGTAATAAAGCTCGTTGAGGCGACTTCTGGAATCCGTCTTTTATTCAACTTGCATTACAGCTTTCCTTCACTCTGCTGACAGGCAGCGTAAGTGAGTCAGTGACAGGCAGCGTGAGAGGGACAGACAGAGACAGAGAGACACACTGCCACGTGGCAACCCGGAGCCCCGCTCCCGCGTGGCCCCCTTCCTCCGTTCGTTCCCGTTCTGACCACGTGTCGTTCGTCTCCACCCCTATTTAATGCCCGGGTCACGTGGTACGTTTCCACCAATCCTGGTTAGCCTCCATGGAATATTCCAGACTCCATCGTAGGCTCCCGGGACCACGCCCCTGACTCGTCTCCCCATTGGCTGAGGCCAAAGCCAGCAGAAGCAATCTCCATAGCTGTCACCTTTCCATGACGTCAGGGCCACGCCCCTGACTCGTCTCCCCATTGGCTGAGGCCAAAGCCAGCAGAAGCAATCTCCATAGCTGTCACCTTTCCATGACGTCAGGGCCACGCCCCTGACTCGTCTCCCCATTGGCTGAGGCCAAAGCCAGCAGAAGCAATCTCCATAGCTGTCACCTTTCCATCACGTCAGGGCCACGCCCCTGACTCGTCTCCCCATTGGCTGAGGCCAAAGCCAGCAGAACCAATCATCTACTTGCAGCTGTCACCTTTCCATCACGTCAGGGCCACGCCCCTGACTCGTCTCCCCATTGGCTGAGGCCAAAGCCAGCAGAACCAATCATCTACTTGCAGCTGTCACCTTTCCATCACGTCAGGGCCACGCCCCTGACTCGTCTCCCCATTGGCTGAGGCCAAAGCCAGCAGAACCAATCATCTACTTGCAGCTGTCACCTTTCCATCACGTCAGGGCCACGCCCCTGACTCGTCTCCCCATTGGCTGAGGCCAAAGCCAGCAGAACCAATCATCTACTTGCAGCTGTCACCTTTCCATGACGTCAGGGCCACGCCCCCAGGCTTCCCCCCATTGGCTATGGACCAGGACCGGCAGAGCCAATCACCACGACGAGTTGTGATACGTCAGTGAGCCGGAAATATCCTCATATTACAGCTGGATCAAGTAAATGAGAACTTCCAATAAAACAGTCCTTGTAGATATACTGGTTGAGGGTGGGAGGAGCCAAGGTAGGCACCTGGATATTATTATTGTGAGGTTCGGTGCGGCTGAAGCGGAAACGTCGTGATTTTTATTAAATTTTTATTTAAAAAAAAATTAATAATTTTTTTTTAAATTAATTTTTATTTTATCTTATTTGTATTAATTTTAGTGTAATTTTTATTTTATTTCAATTTAATTTTTATTAATTTTTATTTTATTTTTAATTTTATTTTTATTTTATTTATTTTAATATCATTTTTATTTTATTTTTATTAATTTAAATTTTTTACCTACGTGACTTTACCGAAATAACCTTAGAATATGAAGCCTTACCTGGGAACAAATGTTTAGTTTAGTCTTTTTAAAATGTCACTGTTAATCATTGATTCATACAGAACCAGAGCCAGCAAGGCTTACACTTACTTTAACATTTTATCTACAAAATTACACCTTGCCATATTTGCAACATATTACCCTATTTGTATTTTTGTATTTTAAGATTGTATATTACGGCTAGTTTACATTTTATATTGTATACTTATTCAACATTTTACATACTTTAGCCCCTTAGTATTAGTTAGACTTTGTAATTTTAGCATAGTTAGACTGTATACCACTTATTTAAGTTTTAAGATTCTTACATGTTGAATGTATGCACCTTCCTGCCATAGTGAATTCCTTTTTTTCTTCTCGGTTCTTTCGGTAAAGTCGTCGCGTAGAAGGGAAATAATAAAATAATAAAAATGAAAACACAATAAAATACAATTCTCACGACGTTTCGGCCACAACGCAAGCAGCCGCCCTCAGGTGAAGACCAGGTCTGTCGGAAAGACAGCGTCTGAATGGGCACCACCAAGCTTGGCAGCGTATATACTTAAATATATACTTAAATATACGCTGCCAAGCTTGGTGGTGTTCAGAAGAATAGGTCTGTCGGAAAGACAGCGTCTGAATGAGCACCACCAAGCTTGGCAGCGTGTTCTTCACCTGAGGACGGCTGCTTGCGTTGTGGCCGAAACGTCGTGAGAATTGTATTTTATTGTGTTTTATTTTTATTATTTTATTATTTCCCTTCTACATGACGACTTTTACCGAAAGAACCAAGAAGATGAATCCCTGCTGCAGTCACGAAAGAAGCTTTAAATCGAAAAAGTAAATTCCTTGTCTGTGCGAACGTTCACGGCGAATCAAACCCTTTCTGACTCTGATTCTGACCACATTTTGTCCCTCAGTCTGCCGGGACTCCTGCAGCGTCTGGCCAGGAGCTGGGGGGGCCGGGGCCCCCTAGGGAGTCTTGGGGGGGGGGCCCAGTTGAGCAGGGGCGGTGAGGGCCCCCCCCAGGATCTCACGGAGACACGGAGCGTCTCGGCAGAGATCCGGCACAGGCTGAGAGAGCAAGGTGAGTGTAGTGTGGCAGTGTGTGTGTGTACGTGTGTGTGTGTGTGTACGTGTGTGTGTGTGGCAGTGTGTGTGTGTGTGTGACTGTGTGTGTGTGTGGTAGTGTGTGTGACTGTGTGTGTGTGTGGTAGTGTGTGTCACTGTGTGTGTGACAGTGTGTGTGTGTGACAGTGTGTGTGTGTGTACGTGTGTGTGTGTGACAGTGTGTGTGTGTGTACGTGTGTGTGTGTGGCAGTGTGTGTGTGTGGTAGTGTGTGTCACTGTGTGTGTGACAGTGTGTGTGTGTGACAGTGTGTGTGTGTGTGTGTGACTGTGTGTGTGTGTGACAGTGTGTGTGTGACTGTGTGTGTGTGTGTCACTGTGTGTGTGTGACAGTGTGTGGGTGGGTGTGTGTGACAGTGTGTGTAACTGTGTGTGTTTGACAGTGTGTGTGTGTAACTGTGTGTGTTTGACAGTGTGTGTGTGTACGTGTGTGTGTGACAGTGTGTGTGTGTGTGTGACAGTGTGTGTGTGTGTACGTGTGTGACAGTGTGTGTGACAGTGTGTGTGTGTGTGCGTGTGTGTGTGTGACAGTGTGTGTGTGACAGTACGTGTGTGTGTGTACGTGTGTGTGTGACAGTGTGGGTGTGTGTGTGCCAGTGTGTGTGTGTGACTGTGCGTGTGTGTGTGACAGTGCGTGTGTGTGTGACAGTGTGTGTGTGTGACTGGGGCAGTAGTGGAGAGAGTGGAGAGTTTCCCTTACCTGGGCAGTGTGCTTATGACCGGCTCCAGTTTATCAGCAGAGGTCTCACTCCGAATCAGTCAAGCGGCAATATCTTTTCATCGGTTGCGTAACGCTGTGTGGAAGCTACCTGGTCTGTCGCTTCGCACGAAGCTTCAGGTCTTCTCGGCCACGGTCATTCCCTCCCTTCTCTACGCTTGCGAAACGTGGACCCCCCTAATGGAGCATCTTCGCCGGTTGGAAACATTTAGGCTGGCCTGCCTACGATCCATCCTGGGTTTAACCTGCAGGCTGGATTGTGTGAGGAGCTCACAAATCCTTGAAAGATCTGGGCAAAGTCCCATCGGTGAGCTCCTCCGGCAGGCAAGGCTGCGTTGGCTGGGTCATGTAGCCCGCATGCCCAGCCACCGCATGCCCAAACAGCTTTTGTTCGGCCGGATCGAGGGGGCTAAGCGGGCGCGGCACGGGCTAGAGAAGAGATGGAGTGATGTGGTACAGGAGGACGTGGAGCTGAGTGGACTTGCCGATGACCGGTACCAGCGGTGTCAAGATCGGCCTCAGTGGAGGAGGCTCGTGAAGGACGCTACTGGGCAGTTGGAGGCAGTCGCCCTCCAGCAACAACGGAGGGCGGAAGAGCGACGCTCACAACAACGAGCGGAGCGCCGGGTGGCTAAAGCACAGCAAGTTGGCACAGTAGGGGGCACAGGTGGTGCATCAGCCAGTCATCTCAGTCATCTCGGTCAGTCGACCCGTGGCACCTGCTGGGTCTGCCCCGTGACCTCCTGCCAGCGGGCGTTTGACACTTCACGTGGCCTCAAGGTGCACATGGCCTGGCACAAGCGTCGTGGTGACGTCACCGCCACTTAGTGGCGAATGGCGGTTGTTGTTGTTGTTGTGTGTGTGTGTGACAGTGTGTGTGACAATTTCAGGGTGCTGATTCCAAATTTGATCTCAGATTTGCTCTATCACATCTCATGTTTATGCTATCGGCATACCCCATTCTCATTGATTTTACCCGAAATTAACTCCGTCACTTATGATTGCAAGTTGTTGCGAGTCAGTGACTGCTTTAGTGTTAAAATACGGTGCTGTATTTTTAGGATAGCGTGTTTATAATATCATTTTATGTAGATATCCACATTTATTTAGTATTTTTCTTCTGAAGATCTTATTGAAAAAATGCTATATTTGACATCTCAAAAACCTGATGTGATAGACAAAAACTGATGCCAGATTTGGAGGGGGCTAAACAGGTGCTGCATATGATAATTGTTGTTTTTTACCCTTCTATCTGGCAACAAAACTGACACCTTTTTTTACAAGGAGTCATGTTTACATAGACCACAATACCTGCAGTCATAATGCAAACAAAAACATAACTTTGATAATGTGCACTGTCCTTGAAGTTGATTGGTCCACACCCGAGACAGCTTTCTTTAGAGCCTAGTCTCACATGGTGTTGGACCAGATGACGCCAAAAGGCGCACAACTCAAAGACAACGCACCATCAGAGTATGAGAGCTCGGGGTCAAGCATTTATACCATTGGAACCTCATTTGCCAGTAAAAAATATGATACTTCAAGGACAATGCACACATTATCAGAGTTATGTTTTTTTTGTTTGCATTACGACTGCAGGTATTGTGGTCTATGCAAACATGACTCCTTGTAAAAAAAGGTGTCAGTTTTGTTGCCAGATAGAAGGTAAAAAAACCAATTATCATATTTTTTACTGGCAAATGAGCTTCCAATGGTGTAGGTGCTGCATGGGCCAGAGAAGAGATGGACTTTCACGGTGTAGGAGGATATGGGGCTGATTTAACTGACCCAATGACTGGTACCAGCGGTGTCAGGATCGGCCTCTGTGTATCTAGATCTCTGAATCTCTCCTGCGCACCTCTGAATCTGTGGCTCTCTGTCAATATCTCCGTGTGTATCTCTGCATCTGACTTGATGTGTGCACCTCTGTGCCTGTCTCGTTGTGTGTCTCTCTCTGTGCGCAGATGTGCAATCAACGTGGAGAAGTCTCCATCAGGATGTGGAGTTGAGTCCTGGTGAGCAGAGGTCGCAACCGGGTACTCGATACCCGTACCCTACCCGGCTACCCGTACCCGGCCGGGTACGGGTAGGGTAGGGGTAGGGTACGGGTAGGGTACGGGTAGAGTACTGGTAGGGGACAGGTAGGGTACGGGTAGGGTACGGGTACGGGTAGGGTACGGGTAGGGTAGGGTACGGGTACGGGTAGGGTACGGGTAGGGTACGGGTACGGGTAGGGTACGGGTAGGGTAGGGTACGGGTAGGGTACGGGTAGGGTACGGGTAGGGTAGGGTACGGGTAGGGTACGAGTAGGGTAGGGTACGGGTAGGGTAGGGTACGGGTAGGGTACGGGTACGGGTAGGGTACGGGTAGGGTAGGGTACGGGTACGGGTAGGGTACGGGTAGGGTACGGGTACGGGTAGGGTACGGGTAGGGTAGGGTACGGGTACGGGTAGGGTACGGGTAGGGTACGGGTAGGGTACGGGTACGGGTAGGGTACGGGTAGGGTAGGGTACGGGTACGGGTAGGGTACGGGTAGGGTAGGGTACGGGTAGGGTACGAGTAGGGTAGGGTACGGGTAGGGTAGGGTACGGGTAGGGTACGGGTACGGGTAGGGTACGGGTACGGGTAGGGTACGGGTAGGGTACGGGTAGGGTACGGGTACGGGTAGGGTACGGGTAGGGTAGGGTACGGGTAGGGGTAGGGTACGGGTAGGGTACGGTTAGGGTACGGGTAGGGTACGGGTACGGGTAGGGTACGGGTAGGGTAGGGGTAGGGTACGGGTAGGGTATGGGTAGGGTACGGGTACGGCCGAGTACGGCCGGGTAGGGTACGGGTAGGGTACGGGTAGGGTAGTGTACGGCCGGGTACGATACGGGTAGGGTACGGGTAGGGTACGGGTACGGGTACCCGTTTGCGACCCTGGTGTGGCTGGGTACGGGTAACGGGTAGGCCGTGAGTCACTGGTGAGTCACCGTTTGTCACTCATTTCCCAACGTCTTGTCTCTTCTCACAATGATGGGGAGAGAGTGATGGGAGATGATGGGAGGAGAGCGATGGGAGATGATGGGGAGAGAACGGGGGGGAGATGATGGGGAGGTGAAAAAGACGATTGAAAAGAAGAATTATTGAGATAAGATAGAATCAACCCACCCGCGCCTGCAACGTGGCTTCATCCCAGAGGTCGCAATCGGGTACCCAATACCCGTACCCTACCCGTACCCGGCCGGGTACGGGTACGGCCGGGTACGGGTACCCGTTTGCGACCCTGGTGCGGCCGGGTACGGGTACGGGTAGGCCGTGAGTCACTGGTGAGTCACCGTTTGTCACTCATTTCGGGTAGGGTACGGGTACGGGTAGTGTACGGGTAGGGTATGGGTAGGGTACGGGTACGGGTAGGGTAGCACACGAGGGGGTGGGTGGCCAGCACCACGCCCGGCCGCCTTTGTCTCCCCAGTGGCGATGTTTACACACCGCACCAGGTACTCGGTTGAGGCTGAGTCGACCTAGGGGAGGCCCAGGACTGACTGTAATTTTTTTAGACGTCATCTGCTTCAGAGATGACACGTGATGTTTATCGCGGATGTTGATGTTCTGAATTCAACATGACAATGACATCTTAATTTGGACAATGAAATCAACCGATTGGTTATTTTTTTATGTAAAGCTTTCGTGACTGCAGCAGGGATTCGTATTCTTGGTTCTTTCGGCAAAGTCGTCGCGTAGAAGGGAAATAATAAAAATCATCAGGTGATGATGATGATGATTTGCTTGTGTTGCAGTCGAAACGTCGTGAGAATTTGATTGTTTAATATTTGTTTTACATTTTATTATTTCCCTTCTACGTGACTTTACCGAAAGAACCAATAATATGATTGGGTACTATAGTGATAGGTTTGTACCATTTTCAACTGGTACAAAAACTGACACCTTTATACAAGGCATCATGTTCGCAATAACCACAACACAAGCAGTCAAAATGCACACAAAAAGAAACAACTCTGATGATGATTCTTTGGTTCTTTTCGGTTAAGCCACGTCTAAAAATAAAATAATAAATTAAAATAACATATTACGACGTTTCGACTGCAACACAAGCAATCATCATCAGGCATAAAAGAAATAGCAACGAAAATCTAACTAGAAAACTATAGACAGACATACAAGCAGACAGACATCACAACGGCACACAGAGAGAGGACACAAATCGGCACAGAGAGAGGGGTCGTTTCTGTGACGGTCCCTTAAATATAGAGAGGGGGGGGGCGGGGACGGAGAGAGGGATGATAATGTGTGTGCACTGTCCTTGAAGTTGATTGGTCCACACCCGAGACAGCTTTCCTTAGAGCCTAGTCTCACATGGTGTTGGACCAGATGACGCCAAAAGGCGCACAACTTCAAGGACAACGCACCATCAGAGTATGAGAGCTCGGGGTCAAGCATCTACACCATTGGAACCTCATTTGCCAGAATAAAAAATATGATAATTGTTTTTTAACCTTCTATCTGGCAACAAAACTGACACCTTTTTTTACAAGGAGTCATGTTTGCATAGACCACAATACCTGCAGTCGTAATGCAAACAAAAAAAACATAACTCTGATAATGTGTGCACTGTCCTTAAAGTATCATATTTTTTATTGGCAAATGAGGTTCCAATGGTGTAGATGCTTGACCCCGAGCTCTCATACTCTGATGGTGCGCTGTCTTTGAGTTGTACGCCTTTTGGCGTCATCTGGTCCAACACCATGTGAGACTAGGCTCTAAGGAAAGCTGTCTCGGGTGTGGACCAATCAACTTCAAGGACAGTGCACATTATCAGAGTTGTGTGTTTTTGTTTGCATTATGACTGCAGGTATTGTGGTCTATGCAAACATGACTCCTTGTAAAAAAAGGTGTCAGTTTTGTTGCCAGATAGAAGGTAAAAAAACAATTATCATATTTTTTACTGTCAAATGAGGTTCCAATGGTGAACCACTACACCATGGCTCCCCATTAACACACAACACACACACACATTGGTATATGTGTGTGTGTTGAGCGTGGTTGAGCATGGCTGAGTGTTAGTGGTGGAGTGTGGTGGAGTGGTGGAGTGTGGTTGAGTGATCGTGTAGCCCCTAAACGTTTAAAATAGCTCTTCAGGGATTAAGAGTTACCAGTACAGACAGCTGAGTGTGTCTGTGTGAGTGTGTGTGCGTGTGTGTGTGAGTGTGTGTGTGCGTGTGTGTGTGAGTGTGTGTGAGTGTGTGTGTGAGTGAGTGTGTGTGAGAGTGTGTGAGTGTGTGTGTGAGAGTGTGTGAGTGTGTGAGTGAGTGTGTGTGAGTGTGTGTGTGCGTGAGTGTGTGTGTGAGTGTGTGAGTGTGTGTGTGTGAGTGAGTGTGTGTGTGAGTGTGTGAGTGAGTGTGTGTGAGTGTGTGTGTGAGTGAGTGTGTGTGAGAGTGTGTGAGTGTGTGTGTGAGAGTGTGTGAGTGTGTGAGTGAGTGTGTGTGAGTGTGTGTGTGCGTGAGTGTGTATGTGTGAGTGTGTGCGGGTGAGTGTGAGTGTGGGTGAGTGAGTGTGTGTGAGTGAGTGTGAGTGAGTGTGTGTGAGTGTGTGTGTGAGTGTGCTTGCGTATGAGTGCGTGTGAGTGCGTGCGTGTGAGTGTGTGAGTGTGCTTGCGTGTGAGTGTGTGAGTGTGTGTGTGTGAGTGTGTGAGTGTGCTTGCGTGTGAGTGTGTGAGTGTGTGTGTGTGAGTGTGTGAGTGTGCTTGCGTGTGAGTGTGTGAGTGTGTGAGTGCGTGTGAGTGTGGGTGAGTGAGTGCGTGTGTGTGAGTGAGTGTGAGTGAGTGTGAGTGAGTGCGTGTGTGTGTGCTTGCCTATGAGTGCGTGTGAGTGCGTGCGTGTGAGTGTGTGAGTGTGCTTGCGTGTGAGTGTGTGAGTGTGTGTGTGTGTGAGTGTGTGAGTGTGCTTGCGTGTGAGTGTGTGAGTGCGTGAGTGTGTGTGAGTGTGTGTGTGTGAGTGTGTGTGAGTGTGAGTGAGTGCGTGTGAGTGTGTGTGTGTGAGTGTGTGAGTGTGTGTGAGTGTGTGTGTGCGTAAGTGTGAGTGTGAGTGTGCGTGCGTGTGTGAGTGCGTGTGTAAGTGTGTGTGTGAGTGTGTGTGAGTGTGAGTGTGTGTGAGTGACGATTATCTAAACTGGTCCTGGGCCTCCCCTAGGTCGACTCAGCCGCAAATTAGTACCTGGGCTGGTGTGTAAACATCGCGACTGGGGAGACAAAGGCGGCCGGGCGTGGTGCTGGCCACCCACCCCCTCGTGTATTGTGCCAGCCTTAATAGGTGCTCGCTAACAGCACTTGCCCAAACAGTCTGCTGAAGGCTATACTGGGGTCTTTTTGTGTATCAGGGTATCTGATGATGATCACACACTCACCCACTCACCCACTCACTCACTCACCCACTCACTCACTCACCTACTTATTCACTCACTCACCCACTCACTCACCCACTCACTCATCCACTCACTCACCCACTCACTCATTCATTCACCCATCCACTCACTCACTCACCTGCTCACTCACCCACTCACTCACTCACTCACCCACTCACCCACTCACCTACTCACTCAGCCACTCACTCACTCACCTACTCACCCACTCACTCACCCACTCACCCACTCACACCCACTCACTCGCTCACTCACCTACTCACCCACTCACCCACTCACTCACCTACTCACTCACCTACTCACCCACTCACTCACCTACTCACCCACTCACTCACCCACTCACTCACCCACTCACTCACTCTCACTCACCCATCCACTCACTCACCCACTCACCTACTCACTCACCTACTCACCCACTCACTCACCTACTCACTCACCCACTCACTCACCTACTCACCCACCCACTCACTCACCCACCCACTCGCTCACCTATTCACCCACTCACTCACCCACTCACCCACTCACTCACCCACCCACTCACCCACCCACTCACCTACTCACCCACCCACTCACTCACCCACCCACTCACTCACCCACTCACTCACCTACTCACTCAGCCACTCACTCACCTACTCGCCCACTCACTCACCCACTCACCCACTCACCCACTCACACCCACTCACTCGCTCACTCACCTACTCACCCACTCACCCACTCACTCACCTATTCACTCACCTACTCACCCACTCACTCACCTACTCACCCACTCACTCACCCACTCACTCACCCACTCACTCACTCTCACTCACCCATCCACTCACTCACCCACTCACCTACTCACCCACTCACTCACCTACTCACTCACTCACCCACTCACTCACCTACTCACCCACCCACTCACTCACCTACTCACTCACCTACTCACCCACTCACTCACCTACTCACTCACCCACCCACCCACTCACTCACCCACCCACCCACTCACTCACCCACCCACTCGCTCACCTATTCACCCACCCACTCACCTACTCACCCACCCACTCACCCACCCACTCACTCACCCACTCACTCACCCACTCACTCACCTACTTACTCACCCACTCACTCACTCACCTACTCACCCACCCACTCACCCACCCACTCACTCACCCACTCACTCACCTTCTCACTCAATCACCCACTCACTCACCCACTCACTCACCTACTCACTCACCTACTCACCCACTCACTCACCCACTCACTCACTCACCCACTCACTTCCCCACTCACTCACCTACTCACCCACCCACTCACTCACCTACTCACCCACCCACTCACCCACTCCCTCACCTACTCACCTACTCACTCACCTACTCACTCACTCACTCACCCACTCACTCACCCCCCCCTACTCACTCACTCACCCACTCACTCAATCACCCACTCACCCCCCCCCCCACCACTCACTCACCCCCCTCACTCACCCACTCACCTACTCACCCACTCACTCACTCACCCACTCACTCACCTACTCACCCACCCACTCACTCACCTTCGCACTCAATCACCCCATCCCTGAGCCCCATCTCTGACATGGCTGCGATTGATGATGCTGTGAGAATTTAGAATTTGGAGGAGAGACATTCCTGCCAAGAGCTTGGCCACTCGGGTGACTGGGAGAGGGGGTGGAGGGTGGGGGGGAGATGGAGAAAGGAGAGAGGAGAGGGGTAGATGGGCGAGTTCGAGGGCGAGCTGCTGATGCAGTTGATCGTTTTCGACTCTCAGAGCAGCACAGAGCAATGGATTCAAACGGTTATACACTCGCCTACTCACTCACTCACCCACCTACTCACTCACCTACTCACTCACCTACTCACTCACCTACTCACTCACCTACTCACTCACACACTCACTCACCTACTCACTCACACACTCACTCACACACTCACTCACCTACTCACTCACCTACTCACTCACCTACTCGCTCACACACTCACCTACTCACTCACTCACCTACTCACTCACTCACCTACTCACTCACACACACACTCACACACACACTCACACACTCACTCACACATTCACCTACTCACTCACCTACTCACTCACCTACTCGCTCACACACTCACCTACTCACTCACACACTCACTCACCTACTCGCTCACACACTCACCTACTCACTCACTCACCTACTCACACACACACTCACTCACACACTCACCTACTCACTCACCTACTAACTCACACACTCACTCACCTACTCACTCACTCACCTACTCACTCACCTACTCACCTACTCACACTCACACGCTCACTCACCCAACCGCTCACGCGCTCATTCACTCACTCACTCACCCACTCACTCACCCACTCACCCACTCACTCACCCACTCACTCACTCACTCACTCGGTCACTCACACGCGCACTCACTTTCACTCACTCACCCACTCATTTTCTCTCACTCACACACTCTCACTCACTCTCACTCACCCACTCACTCACTCTCACTCACTCACTCTCACTCACCCACTCACTCACTTGCTCGCTCACTCACTCACTCACTCGGTCACTCTCACTCACCCACTCATTTTCTCTCACTCACACACTCACTCTCACTCACTCACTCACTCACTCACTCTCACTCACCCACTCACTCACCCACTCACTCACTCACTCGGTCACTCAATCGCTCGCTCACTCACTCACTCGGTCACTCACACCCTCACTCACGCTCACTCACTCTCACTCACCCATTTTCTCTCACTCTCACACTCACTGTCACCCACTCACTCTGCACTCTGCACTCTCACTCACTGACCCAACCATTCACCCACTTACCTACTCATTCACCCACCCACTCACCCACTCACCCACTCACCTACCCACTCACCTACCCACCCACTCACCTACCCACCCACTCATCCACCCACTCACCCACCCACTCACCCACCCACTCACCCACCCACTCACCCACCCATCTTCTCACTCAGTGAACGAGTGAGTGAGGAGATAAGTGAGTGAGTGAGCAGGTGAGGGAGTGAGTGAATGAGTAGATGAGTGAGTGAGCGAATGAGTAGATGATGAATGAGTGAGTGAGTGAATGAGTAGATGAGTGAGCAGGTGAGTGAGTGAGCGAATGAGTAGATGATGAATGAGTGAGTGAGTGAATGAGTAGATGAGTGAGAAGGTGAGTGAGTGAGCGAATGAGTAGATGATGAATGAGTGAGTGAGCGAATGAGTAGATGAGTGAGCAGGTGAGTGAGTGAGCGAATGAGTAGATGATGAATGAGTGAGTGAGCGAATGAGTAGATGAGTGAGCAGGTGAGTGAGTGAGTGAGTGAGCAGGTGAGTGAGTGAATGAGTAGGTGAGTGAGTGAGGAGTGAGCGGGTGAGTGAGTGAGCGAATGACTAGGTGAGTGAGTAGGTGAGTGAGTAGGTGAGTGAGTGAGCGAATGACTAGGTGAGTGAGTAGGTGAGCGAGTGAGTAGGTGAGTGAATGAGTAGGTGAGTGAGCAGGTGAGTGAGCGAATGAGTAGATGAGTGAGAAGGTGAGTGAGTGAGCGAATGAGTAGATGATGAATGAGTGAGTGAGCGAATGAGTAGATGAGTGAGTAGGTGAGTGAGTGAGTGAGTGAATGAGTAGGTGAGTGAGTGAATGAGTAGGTGAGTGAGTGAGGAGTGAGCGGGTGAGTGAGTGAGCGAATGACTAGGTGAGTGAGTAGGTGAGTGAGTAGGTGAGTGAGTGAGCGAATGACTAGGTGAGTGAGTAGGTGAGTGAGTGAGCGAATGACTAGGTGAGTGAGTAGGTGAGCGAGTGAGCGAATGACTAGGTGAGTGAGTGAGTGAGCGAGTAGGTGAGTGAGCGGGTGGGTGAGTGAGGAGCGAGTGGGTGAGTGAGTGAGTAGATGAGTGAGTAGGTGAGTGAGTGAGTAGATGAGTGAGTAGGTGAGTGAGTGAGGAGTGAGCGGGTGAGTGAGTGAGCGAATGACTAGGTGAGTGAGTGAGTGAGCGAGCGGGTGAGTGAGGAGCGAGTGAGTGAGACCCAGTGCCCATCTGCCCCGTGCGAGTGGAATGTGTGTGATCAATCACTTCAGTGTCCAGGCGAGGATTGAACCTGGCATGGGGCCTGTTCACAGCACCCGGCCCTTACCACTGAGATGGGCTGAGAGTGTGTGTGAGGGTGGGTGGGTTGTGTGTACACACACACACACGCACACACGTGTGTGTGTGTGTACACACAACCCACCCACCCTCGCACACACTCAGTTCACCTACTCACTCATCTACTCATTCGCTCACTCACTCGACTCATTCGCTCACTCACCTACTCACTCATCTACTCATTCGCTCACTCACTCGACTCATTCGCTCACTCACCTACTCACTCATCTACTCACTCATTCATTCACTCACTCACCTACTCACTCACCTACTCATTCACTCACTCACTCACCTACTCACTCACCTACTCATTCACTCACTCACCTACTCACTCATCTACTCATTCGTTCACTCATTCACCTACTCACTCACTCACCTACTCATTCACTCACCTACTCACTCACCTACTCATTCACTCACTCATCTACTCATTCGTTCACTCACTCACCTACTCACTCACTCACCTACTCATTCACTCACTCACCTACTCATTCACTCACTCACCTACTCACTCATCTATTCATTCACTCACTCACCTACTCATTCACCTACTCATTCACTCACTCACCTACTCACTCACCTACTCATTCACTCACTCACCTACTCACTCACCTACTCATTCACTCACTCACCTACTCATTCACTCACTCACCTACTCACTCACCTACTCACTCACTCACCTACTCATTCACCTACTCATTCACTCACTCACCTACTCATTCACTCACTCACCTACTCACTCACCTACTCATTCGCTCACTCACTCATCTACAGCAAGAGACACACACACACATGCGTGTGTGGTGTGTGATGTGTGTGTGTGTGTGATGTGGGTGTTGTGTGTGATGTGTGTGATGTGTGTGATGTGTGGTGTGTGTGTGGTGTGTGTGTGTGTGATGTGTGTGTGTGTGTGTGATGTGGGTGTTGTGTGTGATGTGTGTGATGTGTGTGTGGTGTGTGTGTGGTGTGTGTGTGTGTGATGTGGGTGTTGTGTGTGATGTGTGTGTGTGTGTGTGATGTGGGTGTTGTGTGTGATGTGTGTGATGTGTGTGTGGTGTGTGTGTGGTGTGTGTGTGTGTGATGCGTGTGTGGTGTGTGATGTGTGTGTGTGTGTGTGATGTGGGTGTTGTGTGTGATGTGTGTGATGTGTGTGTGGTGTGTGTGTGGTGTGTGTGTGTGTGATGTGGGTGTCTGTGATGTGTGTGTGGTGAGTGTGTGATGTGTGTGTGGTGAGTGTGTGATGTGTGTGTGTGATGTGCGTGTGTGATGTGTGTGTGTGCTGTGTGTGTGTGTGTCTGTGTGTGTGTGTGTGTCTGTGTGTGTGTGTAACGCTCTCAGTGTCACTCGGAAAACCCAAAATACCTTTTGGCTCAGAGACACGGAAAGTCGCTCTGAAGCGGCTGTCTTGCTGCCTCCGTGTCCCCTGTCTCCCTGTCTTGTGTGTGTCTCTGTGTGTGTCTGTGTATGTGTCTGTGTGTCTCCCTGTGTGTGTGTCTGTGTGTGTGTGTCTCCCTGTGTGTGTGTCTTGTGTGTGTCTCTGTGTGTGTCTCTGTGTGTGTCTGTGTGTCTCCCTGTGTGTGTGTCTGTGTGTGTGTCTGTGTGTGTCTGTGTGTCTCCCTGTGTGTGTGTGTGTCTGTGTGTGTCTGTGTGTGTGTCTCCCTCTGTGTGTGTCTATGTGTGTGTGTGTGTCTCCCTGTGTGTTTGTGTCTGTGTGTGTGTGTGTCTGTGTGTGTGTGTGTCTCCCTGTGTGTGTGTGTCTGTGTGTGTGTCTCCCTGTGTGTGTGTGTCTCTGTGTGTGTGTGTCTGTCCCCGTGTATTCCTGTGTGTGTGTGTGTCCCTGTGTGTCTCCCTGTGTGTGTGTGTCTGTGTGTGTGTGTCTCTCTGTGTGTGTGTGTGTCCCTGTGTGTGTGTGTGTGTGTCTGTCCCCGTGTCCCAGTGTGTGTGTGTCTGTCCCCGTGTCCCAGTGTGTGTGTGTCTGTGTGTGTGTCCGTGTCTCTCTCTGTGTGTGTGTGTGTCCCCGTGTCTCTCTGTGTGTGTGTGTCCCTGTGTGTGTGTCCCTGTGTGTGTGTGTCTCTGTCCACGTGTCTCCCTGTGTGTGTCTGTCCCCGTGTCTCCCTGTGTGTGTGTGTGTCTCTGTGTGTGTGTCTCTGTGTGTGTGTCTGTGTGTGTGTGTCTGTGTGTGTGTGTCTGTGTGTGTGTGTGTGTCTCTGTGTGTGTGTGTCTCTGTGTGTGTGTGTCTCCCTGTGTGTGTGTGTGTCTCTGTGTGTGTGTCTCTGTGTGTGTGTGTGTGTCTGTGTGTGTGTGTGTGTGTGTGTCTGTGTGTGTGTGTGTCTGTGTGTGTGTGTGTGTCTGTGTGTGTGTGTCTCTGTGTGTGTGTGTGTGTGTGTCTCTGTGTGTGTGTGTGTCTCTGTGTGTGTGTGTGTCTCTGTGTGTGTGTGTGTCTGTGTGTGTGTGTGTCTGTGTGTGTGTGTGTGTGTGTGTCTGTGTGTGTGTGTCTCTGTGTGTGTGTGTGTCTCTGTGTGTGTGTGTGTGTGTGTCTCTGTGTGTGTGTGTGTCTCTGTGTGTGTGTGTCTCCGTGTGTGTGTCTCTGTGTGTAATGGGGAGCGGTGGTGTAGCGGTTAGCGCGCTGCGCTATGAACCTGGCGACCCGGGTTCGATTCCCGCTCACGGCTAACACCAGTGACGATTATCTAAACCGGTCCTGGGCCTCCCCTAGGTCGACTCAGCCTTAAATGAGTACCTGGTGCGGTGTGTAAACATCGCCACTGGGGAGACAAAGGCGGTCGGGCGTGGTGCTGGCCACCCACCCCCTCGTGTGCCGTTCTGGCCTTCATAGGTGCTCGCTAACAGCACTTGCCCCTACAGTCTGTTAAGGCTATACGGGGGATCTTTGTCTTTTTTGTCTCTGTGTGTGTGTCTCTGTGTGTGTGTGTGTGTCTGTGTGTGTGTGTCTCTGTGTGTGTGTCTGTGTGTGTGTGTGTCTCTGTGTGTGTGTGTCTCCCTGTGTGTGTGTGTGTCCCCGGCACTCCACGTGTCTCCCTGCGTGTCCCCGTGTCTCCATGACCCACTGCGTCTCTCGGGGTACAGGGAGACACTATGTGCTGATCTATTTCTCTGTGTCCGTGTCTGTGTGTGTGTCTCTTTTTGTCTCCATATCCACGTTGTCTCCCCGTGTCTCCCCGTGTCTCTCCGTGTCTCTCTGTGTCTCCCCGTGTGTCTCTCTCTGTGTCTCTGACGATGATGCTGCTGCTGCTGCCAGAGAGACGCGGGAGGGATCTGTGTGGTGTAGAAGTTTTACTTCACACGCTGAAGGTAAATTCACTCTCCCCTCTGCCTCTCCACCTTCCCCAAGCCCCGTTCTGTCTTGCTGGTTCCCCTCTCCATGCATCTCTGGGTGACTTCGAGTCTCTGTGTGTCACTGTGTGAGTCTGTGAGTCTCTGTGTGTGTCACTGTGTGAGTCTGTGTGTCTCTGTGTGAGTCTGTGTGTCACTGTGTGTCTGTGCGTGTCTCTGTGTAAGTCTGTGTGTCTCTGTGTGTGTCACTGTGTGAGTCTGTGTGTCTCTGTGTGAGTCTGTGAGTCTCTGTGTGTGTCACTGTGTGAGTCTGTGTGTCTCTGTGTGAGTCTGTGAGTCTCTGTGTGTGTCACTGTGTGAGTCTGTGTGTCTCTGTGTAAGTCTGTGTGTCTCTGTGTGTGTCACTGTGTAAGTCTGTGTGTCTCTGTGTGTGTCACTGTGTGAGTCTGTGTGTCTCTGTGTGAGTCTGTGAGTCTCTGTGTGTGTCTCTGTGTGAGTCTGTGTGTCTCTGTGTGAGTCTGTGAGTCTCTGTGTGTGTCTCTGTGTAAGTCTGTGTGTCTCTGTGTGTGTCACTGTGTGAGTCTGTGTGTCTCTGTGTGAGTCTGTGAGTCTCTGTGTGTGTCTCTCTGTGTGTCACTGTGTGTCTCTGTGTGTGTCACTGTGTGAGTCTGTGTGTCTGTGTGTAAGTCTGTGTGTCTCTGTGTGTGTCACTGTGTGAGTCTGTGTGTCTCTGTGTGAGTCTGTGAGTCTCTGTGTGTGTCTCTCTGTGTGTCACTGTGTGTCTCTGTGTGTGTCACTATGTGAGTCTGTGTCACTGTGTGTGTCTCCGTGTCTCTGTGTGTCTCTGTGTGTCTCTGTGTGACTCTGTGTGAGTCTCTGTGTGAGTTTCTGTGTGAGTCTCTGTGTGTGTCTCCGTGTGTGTCTCCGTGTGTGTCACTGTGTGTCACTGTGTGTTTCTGTGTGTGTCTCTGTGTGAGTCTCTGTGTGTCACTGTGTGTCACTGTGTGTCACTGTGTGTGTCTGTGTGTGTCTGTGTGTGTGTCTCCGTGTCTCCACAGGCGTGCACAGACGATGAGACCTGCCTCAACATGAGGGTGTCACTGTGTGTGTCACTGTGTGTCTCTGTGTGTGTCACTGTGTCACTGTGTGTGTCACTGTGTGTCTCTGTGTGTGTCACTGTGTGTCACTGTGTGTGTCACTGTGTGTCTCTGTGTGTTTCTGTGTGTGTCACTGTGTGTCACTGTGTGTCACTGTGTGTGTCTGTGTGTGTCACTGTGTGTCTGTGTGTGTCTCCGTGTCTCCACAGGTGTGCACAGACGATGAGACCTGCCTCAACATCCTTGTGGTTCTGGCCGATCTCCTGCGAGGAGGTGAGTCTGGGCCACCCCTAGGTCGGCTTGGCCCTAAAGCGAGTACCTGTCACGTTCTGGTACCAGCTGAACCTCAAGATGAGTTGATGGAAGAGCCGATGTGGTCTTCGTGCACAAGTCTCCCTCCCGTGTGTCTCCACGTGTCTCCTGTGTGTGTCTCCACGTGTCTCCTGTGTGTGTGTGTGTCTGTGTGTGTCTCCTGTGTGTGTGTGTCACTGTGTGTGTGT
>NC_136346.1:334122-336622 GCF_964198595.1 Lampetra fluviatilis | reverse complement strand
CAGCCCCACACTCACCAATCACTCACTCACCACCATGCTCACCAATCACTCACTCACCAGCCCCACACTCACCAATCACTCACTCACCAATCACTCACTCACCAATCACTCACCACTCACTCACCACTCACTCACCAGCCCCTCACTCACCAGCCCCACACTCACCAATCACTCACTCACCAATCACTCACTCACCAATCACTCACCCACCAGCCCCTCACTCACCAGCCCCTCACTCACCAATCACTCACTCACCAGCCCCTCACTCACCAATCACTCACTCACCGACCCCACACTCACCAATCACTCACTCACCAACCCCTCACTCACCACCAATCACTCACTAACGGATCACACCCTCACCAATCCGACACTCAAGGATCTCACACTCACCGACCCCACACTCACCAATCTCACACTCACCAATCCCACCCTCACCACCCCCTCGTACTCCAGTCCCTCACTGCTGCTAGCGTCTCTACAGCTGATGCGAGTTCTGGCCAATAACAGTAAGACTCACCAACTCACTCACCAACTCACCAACTCACTCACCAACTCACTCACCAATCACTCACCTACTCACTCACTCACTCACCAACTCACCAACTCACTCACCTACTCACTCACCCACTCACCCACCCACCCACCTACCTACCCACTCACTCACCCACTCACCCACCCACCCAGCCACTCACCCACCCACCCACCCACTCACCCACCCACTCACCTACCCACCCACCCACCTACTCACTCACCCACCCATTCACCTACTCACCCACCCACCTACCCACCCACCCACCCACTCACTCACCCACCCACCCACTCACCCACCAACCCACCCACCCACCTACCCACTCACCCACCCACCCACCCACTCACCCACCCACCTACTCACTCACTCACCCACCCACCCACCCACCCACCCACTCACCCACCCACCCACTCACCCACCCACCTACCCACCCACCCACCCACTCACTCACCCACCCACCTACTCACCCACTCACCCACCCACCCACTCACCCAACCACCTACCCACCCACCCACCTACTCACCCACCCACCCACCTACCCACCCACCCACCTACTCACCTACCCACTCACTCACCCACCCACCCACCTACTCACTCACTCACCCACCCACCCACCCACTCACCCACCCACCCACTCACCCACCTACCCACCCACCCACTCACTCACTCACCCACCCACCTACTCACCCACTCACCCACCCACCCACTCACCCAACCACCTACCCACCCACCCACCCACCCACTCACTCACTCACCCACCCACCCACCTACCCACTCACCCACCCACCCACTCACCCACCCACCCACCTACCCACTCACCCACCCACCTACTCACCCACCCACCTACCCACCCACCCACCTACTCACCTACCCACTCACCCACCCACCCACCTACTCACTCACCCACCCACTCACTCACCCACCCACCCACTCACCCACCCACTCACCCACCCACCTACCCACCCACCCACCCACTCACTCACCCACCCACCTACTCACCCACCCACCCACCCACCCACTCACCCACCCACCCACCCACTCACCCACCCACTCACCCACTCACTCACCCACTCACCCACTCACCCACCCACCCACTCACCCACCCACTCACCCACTCACCCACCCACTCACTCACCCACCCACTCACTCACTCACCCACCCACCCACTCACCCACTCACTCACTCACCCACCCACCCACCCACTCACCCACTCACTCACCCACCCACCCACTCACCCACCCACTCACCCACTCACCCACCCACTCACCCACTCACTCACCCACTCACCCACTCACCCACTCACCCACCCACTCACCCACCCACTCACTCACCCACCCACCCACTCACCCACCCACTCACCCACTCACTCACCCACTCACTCACCCACTCACCCACCCACTCACTCACCCACTCACCCACCCACTCACTCACTCACCCACCCACTCACCCACTCACCCACCCACTCACTCACCCACCCACCCACTCACCCACCCACCCACTCACCCACTCACTCACCCACTCACTCACCCACTCACCCACCCACTCACTCACCCACCCACCCACCCACTCACCCACCCACCCACCCACCTACCCACTCACCCACCCACCTACTCACCCACCCACCCACCTACCCACCCACCCACCTACTCACCTACCCACTCACTCACCCACCCACCCACCTATTCACTCACCCACCCACTCACTCACTCACCCCACCCACCCACTCACCCACCCACTCACCCACTCACCCACCTACTCACCCACCCACTCACCCACTCACCCACCCACTCACCCACTCACTCACCCACTCACTCACCCACTCACCCACCCACTCACTCACCCACTCACCCACCCACCCACCCACTCACTCACCCACCCACTCACCCACTCACCCACCCACTCACTCACCCACTCACCCACTCACCCACCCACTCACCCACCCACTCACCCACTCACCCACCCACTCAC
>NC_136346.1:238170-328922 GCF_964198595.1 Lampetra fluviatilis | reverse complement strand
GAGTGAGTGAGTGGGTGAGTGAGTGGGTGAGTGGTGGGTGAGTGAGTGGGTGAGTGGGTGAGTGAGTGGGTGAGTGAGCGAGTGGGTGAGTGAGTGAGTGAGTGAGTGGGTGAGTGAGTGAGTGAGTGGGTGAGTGAGTGGTGAGTGGGTGAGTGAGTGAGTGAGTGGGTGAGTGAGTGGGTGAGTGAGTGGGTGGGTGAGTGGGTGAGTGAGTGGGTGAGTGAGTGGGTGAGTGGGTGGGTGAGTGAGGTGGAGTGAGTGGGTGAGTGAGTGGGTGGTGAGTGGTGAGTGAGTGGAGTGGGTGAGTGGTGAGTGAGTGGGTGAGTGAGTGGGTGAGTGAGTGAGTGGGAGGATGAGTTGGTGAGTGATCCAGGGACACATTTGCAGGTGGGTGAGTGAGTGGGTGAGTGGGTGAGTGGGTGAGTGGGTGAGTGAGTGAGTGGGAGGATGAGTTGGTGAGTGATCCAGGGACACATTTGCAGGTGGGCGGGTGAGTGGGTGGGTGAGTGGGTGAGTGAGTGGGTGAGTGAGTGAGTGGGTGGGTGAGTGGGTGAGTGGGTGAGTGAGTGAGTGGGAGGATGAGTTGGTGAGTGATCCAGGGACACATTTGCAGGTGGGCGGGTGAGTGGGTGAGTGAGTAGGTGAGTGAGTGGGTGAGTGGGTGAGTAAGTGAGTGAGTGGGAGGATGGGTGAGTGGGTGAGTGAGTGGGTGAGTGAGTGGGGTGGGTGAGTGAGTGAGTGGGTGGGTGGTGGGTGAGTGAGTGAGTGGGTGAGTGAGTGGGTGAGTGAGTGGGTGAGTGAGTGGGTGAGTGAGTGGGTGAGTGAGTAGGTGAGTGAGTGGGTGAGTGGGTGAGTAAGTGAGTGAGTGGGAGGATGGGTGAGTGGGTGAGTGAGTGGGTGAGTGAGTGGGTGGGTGAGTGAGTGAGTGAGTGGGTGGGTGGGTGAGTGAGTGAGTGAGTGGGTGAGTGAGTGGGTGAGTGAGTGGGTGAGTGAGTGGGTGAGTGGGTGAATGAGTGGGAGGATGGGTGAGTGGGTGAGTGGGTGAGTGAGTGAGTGGGTGAGTGAGTGGGTGGGTGAGTGAGTGGGTGAGTGAGTGGGTGAGTGGGTGAATGAGTGGGAGGATGGGTGAGTGGGTGAGTGGGTGAGTGAGTGAGTGGGTGAGTGAGTGGGTGAGTGAGTGGGTGAGTGAGTGGGTGAGTGAGTGGGTGAGTGAGTAGGTGAGTGAGTGAGTGGGTGAGTAAGTGAGTGAGTGGGAGGATGGGTGAGTGAGTGGGTGAGTGAGTGAGTGGGTGAGTGAGTGGGTGAGTGAGTGGGTGAGTGAGTGGGTGAGTGAGTGGGTGAGTGAGTGGGTGAGTGAGTGAGTTGGTGAGTGAGTGAGTGGGTGAGTGATGTGGGTGAGTGAGTGAGTGAGTGGGTGAGTGAGTGAGTGGGTGAGTGAGTGGGTGAGTGAGTGGGTGAGTGAGTGAGTGAGTGGGTGAGTGAGTGAGTGAGTGAGTGAGTGGGTGGGTGAGTGGGTGGGTGAGTGGGTGGGTGAGTGGGTGGGTGAGTGGGTGAGTGAGTGAGTGGGTGAGTGAGTGGGTGAGTGAGTGGGTGAGTGAGTGGGTGAGTGAGTGGGTGAGTGAGTGGGTGGGTGAGTGAGTGGGTGGGTGAGTGAGTGGGTGAGTGAGTGGGGGAGTGAGTGGGTGAGTGAGTGGGTGAGTGAGTGGGTGAGTGGGTGGTGAGTGAGTGAGTGAGTGAGTAGGTGAGTGAGTAGGTGAGTGAGTGGGTGAGTGGGTGAGTAAGTGAGTGAGTGGGAGGATGGGTGAGTGGGTGGAGTGAGTGGGTGAGTGAGTGGTGTGGGTGAGTGAGTGAGGTGGGTGGGTGGGGTGAGTGAGTGAGTGGGTGAGTGAGTGGGGTGAGTGAGTGGGTGAGTGAGTGGGTGAGTGAGTGGGTGAGTGAGTAGGTGAGTGAGTGGGTGAGTGGGTGAGTAGTGAGTGAGTGGGAGGTTGGGTGAGTGGGTGTGTGAGTGGGTGAGTGAGTGGGTGGGTGAGTGAGTGAGTGGGTGGGTGGGTGAGTGAGTGAGTGGGTGAGTGAGTGGGTGAGTGAGTGGGTGAGTGAGTGGGTGAGTGGGTGAATGAGTGGGAGGATGGGTGAGTGGGTGAGTGGGTGAGTGGTGAGTGGGTGAGTGAGTGGGTGGGTGAGTGAGTGGGTGAGTGAGTGGGTGAGTGTGTGGTGGGTGGGTGGGTGAGTGAGTGAGTGGGTGGGTGGGTGTGTGAGTGAGTGAGTGAGTGGGTGAGTGAGTGGGTGAGTGAGTGGGTGAGTGAGTGGGTGAGTGGGTGAATGAGTGGGAGGATGGGTGAGTGGGTGAGTGGGTGAGTGTGTGAGTGGGGTGGGTGAGTGGGTGGGTGAGTGAGTGGGGTGAGTGAGTGGGTGAGTGGGTGATGAGTGGGAGGTGGGTGAGTGGGTGAGTGGGTGAGTGAGTGAGTGGGTGAGTGAGTGGGTGAGTGAGTGGTGTGAGTGAGTGGGTGAGTGAGTGGGTGAGTGAGTAGGTGGTGAGTGAGTGGGTGAGTAGTGAGTGAGTGGGGGATGGGTGTGTGAGTGGGTGAGTGGTGAGTGGGTGAGTGAGTGGGTGGTGGTGGTGGTGAGTGAGTGGGTGAGTGAGTGGGTGAGTGAGTGGGTGAGTGAGTGAGTTGGGTGAGTGAGTGAGTGGGGTGAGTGAGTGGGTGAGTGAGTGAGTGAGTGGGTGAGTGGTGGGTGAGTGGTGGGTGTGTGTGAGTGAGTGGGTGGGTGGGTGAGTGGTGGGTGGGTGAGTGGGGTGGGTGAGTGGGTGGGTGAGTGGGTGGGTGAGTGGGTGGGTGAGTGGGTGGTGAGTGAGTGGGTGAGTGAGTGGGTGAGTGGTGGGTGGTGGTGGGTGTGTGGTGGGTGGTGAGTGGTGGGGTGAGTGAGTGGGTGGGTGAGTGAGTGGGTGGGTGAGTGAGTGGGTGAGTGAGTGGGGTGAGTGAGTGGGTGAGTGAGTGGGTGGTGAGTGAGTGAGTGGGTGAGTGAGTGAGTGGGTGAGTGGGTGAGTGAGTGGGCGAGTGTTTCTATCACGCTCCCAGGGTCTCCAGCTGGGTCTGCGTGAGCTGCAGGAGATGGGGGAGTGTTTCTGCATCGCTCTCCTCCGCCTTGGCCCGCGCCTGGGATACGGCGGGGACAACGCGTGGACACCGGGAGACAGCGCACTCCGGTACGGGGGGGAGACACGGGGAGACACGGGGGGCGGGAGACACGGGAGAGACACGGGGGGAGACACGGGGAGAGACACGGGAGAGACACGGGGGAGACACGGGGGGAGACACGGGGAGACATGGGGGGGGAGACACGGGGGGGAGACACGGGGGAGAGACACGGGGAGACACGGGGGGGAGACACGCGGGGGGGGGGGAGACACGGTGAGAGAAACAGGGAGACACGGGGAGACACGGGGGAGACACGGAGAGACACGGAGAGACACAGGGGGGAGACACGGGGAGACACCGGGAGACACGGGGGAGACACGGGGGGACACGGGGAGACACGGTGAGAGACACGGTGAGAGACACGGGGGGGGGGGACACGAGAGAGACACGGGGCCACACACACAATTCACTAATCACTCACTCACTCACTCATCCCGTGAGTGAGCGACTCACTGAGCGACTGATTGAGTAGCCTACCCTCCCCCCTCTCCAGCGCTGTGGTGGCGGTGGAGGAGGAGGGTGGAGGAGGAGGTGGAGGAGGTGGACGAGGAGGCTCCGTGCGGCGACTACGGCGACGACCCGGACTACGGCGCCAGCAGCGACGACTCGTCGTCGGGACCCAGCGACTACCTCGACGACCTCCTGCTGAGCGACCCCGAGCCTGACCTTGACCCCCGCCGCGACCCCGCACCGCCGAGACCCCCTCGGAGGTCGCGGCGTTGGCCATGCGGCCGGGGGTCGTGACCTACGACTCGGGTGACCTCTGAGCGGCGCTCGCTACGCAGTCACGTGGCATCGTGGGTGGGTGGGTTAGTGGGTGGGTGGGTGGGTGAGTGGGTGAGTGGGTTGGTGGGTGGGTTAGTGGGTGGGTTAGTGGGTGGGTGAGTGGGTGGGTGAGTGGGTTGGTGGGTTAGTGGGTGGGTTAGTGGGTGGGTTAGTGGGTGGGTGAGTGGGGTGGGTGAGTGGGTTGGTGGGTTAGTGGGTGGGTGAGTGGGTGGGTGAGTGGGTGGTGGGTTAGTGGGTGGGTTAGTGGGTGGGTGAGTGGGTGGGTGAGTGGGTTGGTGGGTGAGTGGGGTAGGTTTGGTGGGTGGGTGGGTGAGTGAGTGGGTGGGTGGGTGAGTGGGTGGGTAGGTGGGTGGGTGAGTGGGTGGGTGGGTGTGGGTGGGGTGGGTGGGTGAGGTGGGTGGGTGGGTGGGTGAGTGGGTGGGTGGGTGGGTGAGTGGGTGGGTGGGTGAGTGGGTGGGTAAGTGGGTGGGTAGTGGGTGGGTGAGTGGGTGGGTGAGTGGGTGGGTAGTGGGTGGGTGAGTGGGTGGGTGAGTGGGTGGGTAGTGGGTGGGTGGGTAGGGTGGGGTGGGTGGGGTGTAGGGTGGGGTGGGTGAGTAGGGTGGGGTGGGTGAGTAGGGTGGGGTAGGGTGGGTGGGTAGGGTAGGGTGGGGTGGGGTGGGGGGTGGGTGGGTGGTGGGGTGGGTGGGTGTGGTGGGTGGGGTGGGGTAGGGGTGGGTGGGGTGGGTGGGGTAGGGGTGGGGGTGGGTGGGTGGGGTAGGGTGGGGTGTGGGGTGGGGGGTGGGGGGGTGGGGTGGGTAGGGGTGGGGTGGGTGGGGTGGGGGGTAGGGTGGGGTGGGTAGGGTGGGGTGGGTGGGGTGGGTTGGGGTGGGTGGGGTGGGGGGTGGGGGTGGGGTGGGTAGGGTGGGTGGGGTGGGGTGGGGTGGGTAGGGTGGGTGGGGTGGGGTGGGTGGGGGGGTAGGGGTGGGTGGGGGTTGGGTGGGTGGGGGTAGGGTGGGGTGGGGTAGGGTGGGTAGGGGTAGGGTGGGTGGTGGGGTGGGGTGGGGTGGGTGGGGTGGGTAGGGTGGGGTGGGGTGGGGGTGGGTAGGGGTAGGGTAGGGTGGGGGTGGGGGTGGGGTGGGTGGGTGGGGGGTGGGGTGGGGGTGGGTGGGGTGGGTGGGGGGTGGGGTGGGTGGGGTAGGGTGGGTGGGGGTAGGGTGGGTGGGGTAGGGTGGGGTGGGGTAGGGTAGGGTGGGGTAGGGTGGTGTGGGTGGGGGTGGGTAGGGTGGGGTGGGTGGGGTGGGGGGGGGTGGGTGGGTGGGTGGGGGTGGGGTGGGTGGGGTGGGTGGGTGGGGTGGGGTGGGTAGGGTGGGTTGGGGGTGGGGGGGTGGGGTGGGGTGGGTGGGGGGGTGGGTGGGTGGGTGGGGTGGGTGGGGTGGGGTGGGGGGTGGGTGGGTGGGGTGGGGTGGGTGGGGTGGGTAGGGTGGGTGGGTGGGGTGGGTGGGTGGGGTGGGGTGGGGGTGGGGTGGGTGGGGTGGGGTAGGGTGGGGTGGGGTGGGGGTGGGTGGGGTGGGTGGGGTGGGGTAGGGTGGTGGGTGGGTGGGTGGGTGGGGGTGGGGTGGGTGGGGTGGGGTGGGGTGGGGTGGGTGGGGTGGGTGGGGGTGGGTGGGGTGGGGTGGGTGGGGTGGGGTGGGGGTGGGGTGGGTGGGGTGGGTGGGGTGGGGTGGGTGGGGTTGGGTGGGTGGGTGGGTGGGTGGGGTGGTGGGTGGGGTGGGGGTGGGTGGGTGGGGTGGTGGGTGGGGTGGGTGGGGTGGGTGGGTGGGTGGGTGGGGGTGGGTGGGGGGTGGGTGGGGTGGGTGGGTGGGGTGGGTGTGGGGGTGGGTGGGTGGGTGGGGTGGGTGGGTGGGTGGGGTGGGGTGGGTGGGGTGGGTGGGGGTGGGGGGGGGTGGGTGGGTGGGGGTGGGTGGGGGGGTGGGGTGGGTGGGGTGGGTGGGGGTGGGGGGGGTGGGGTGGGGTGGGTGGGGGGTGGGGTGGGGGTGTGGGGGGTGGGGTGGGGGGGGGGGTGGGGGGGGTGGGGGGTGGGGGGGTGGGGGGGGGGGGGTGGGGGGGGGGGGGGGGGGTGGGGGGGTGGGGGTGGGGGGGGTGGGTGGGGGTGGGGGGGTAGGGGTGGGGTGGGGTGGGGGGGTGGGGTGGGGGTAGGGTGGGGTGGGGTGGGGTGGGGTGGGGTGGGTGGGGGTGGGGTGGGGGGGGGTGGGTAGGGTGGGGTGGGGTGGGTGGGTGGGGTGGTGGGGTGGGTGGGGGGTGGGGGGGTGGGGTGGGGTAGGGGTGGGTGGGTGGGGGGTGGGGGGTGGGTGGGGGGGTGGTGGGGTGGGTGGGGTGGGGTGGGTGGGGTGGGTGGGGTGGGTGGGTGGGTGGGGTGGGGTGGGTGGGTGGGTGGGGTAGGGTGGGGTGGGTGGGGTGGGGTGGGGTGGGGTAGGGTAGGGGGGGGTGGGGTAGGGTGGGGTGGGTGGGGTGGGTGGGGTGGGTGGGTGGGGTGGGTAGGGTGGGGGTGGGTGGGTGGGTAGGGTGGGTGGGGTGGGTTGGGGTGGGGTGGGTAGGGTAGGGTGGGGTGGGGTAGGGTGGGTGGGTGGGTGGGGTAGGGTAGGGTGGGGTGGGTAGGGTGGGGTGGGTGGGGTAGGGTGGGGTGGGGTGGGTAGGGTAGGGTGGGGTGGGTGGGTGGGGTGGGTGGGGTGGGTAGGGTGGGGTGGGTGGGGTGGGGTAGGGTGGGTAGGGTGGGGTAGGGTGGGGGGTGGGGTAGGGTGGGGTGGGGTGGGTAGGGTGGGGGTGGGTGGGTGGGGTGGGTGGGTGGGGTGGGTAGGGTGGGTGGGGTTGGGTGGGGTGGGGTAGGGTGGGGGTGGGGTAGGGTGGGGTGGGGTAGGGGTGGGTAGGGGTGGGTGGGTGGGTGGTGGGTGGGTGGGGTGGGTGGGGTGGGTGGGGTGGGTGGTGGGTGGGTGGGGTGGGGGTGGGTGGGTGGGGGTGGGTGGGTAGGGTAGGGGTGAGTAGGGTAGGGTGGGGTGGGTAGGGTGGGGTGGGTGGGTGGGGGGTGGGTAGGGTGGGGGGGTGGGTAGGGTGGGGTGGGTTGGGTGGGGTAGGGTGAGTAGGGTAGGGTGGGGTGGGGTAGGGTGGGGGTGGGTGGGGTGGGTAGGGTAGGGTGGGGTGGGTAGGGTGGGTGGGTGGGTGGGTAGGGTGGGGTGGGTAGGGTGGGGTAGGGGTAGGGTGGGGTGGGTAGGGTGGGGTGGGTGGGGTGGGGTGGGTTAGGGGTGGGGTAGGGTAGGGTGGGTGGGGTAGGGTGGGGTAGGGTGGGTAGGGTGGGTGGGTGGGGGTGGGTGGGTGGGTGGGGTGGGTGGGTAGGGTGGGGGTGGGTGGGTAGGGTAGGGGTGGGGTGGGTGGGGTAGGGTGGGGGTGGGTGGGGTGGGTAGGGTGGGGTGGGTAGGGTGGGGTGGGTAGGGGTGGGTAGGGGTAGGGTAGGGGTGGGGTGGGGTAGGGTAGGGTGGGTGGGGTGGGTAGGGTGGGTGGGTGGGTAGGGTGGGTGGGTGGGGGGTAGGGTGGGGGTGGGTAGGGTGGGTAGGGTAGGGTAGGGTAGGGTAGGGTGGGTGGGTGGGTGGGTGGGTGGGTAGGGTGGGTAGGGTAGGGTGGGGTAGGGTGGGTAGGGTAGGGTGGGGTGGGTGGGGTAGGGTAGGTGGGGTGGGTAGGGTAGGGTGGGTAGGGGTGGGTAGGGTAGGGTGGGGTGGGTAGGGTAGGGTGGGGTGGGTAGGGTAGGGTGGGGGTGGGGTAGGGTGGGGTAGGGTAGGGTGGGTAGGGTAGGGTGGGTAGGGGTGGGTAGGGTGGGGTAGGGTGGGGTGGGTAGGGTAGGGTAGGGTGGGGTAGGGTGGGGTGGGTAGGGTAGGGTGGGGTAGGGGTAGGGTGGGTAGGGTGGGTAGGGTGGGGTAGGGTGGGGGTGGGTGGGTAGGGTAGGGTAAGGGTGGGGTAGGGTGGGGTGGGTAGGGTAGGGTGGGTAGGGTAGGGTGGGTAGGGTGGGTAGGGTTGGTGGGTAGGGTGGGGTGGGGTGGGTGGGTAGGGTGGGGTGGGTAGGGTAGGGTGGGGTGGGTAGGGTAGGGTAGGGTAGGGTGGGTGGGTAGGGTGGGGTAGGGTAGGGTAGGGTGGGGTGGGTAGGGTAGGGTGGGGTAGGGTGGGTAGGGTAGGGTAGGGTGGGGTAGGGTGGGGTGGGTAGGGTGGGGTAGGGTGGGGTAGGGTAGGGTGGGGTAGGGTGGGTAGGGTAGGGTAGGGTGGGTAGGGTGGATAGGGTAGGGTGGGATGGGTAGGATAGGGTGGGGTGGGTAGGGTGGGTGGGGTGGGTGGGTGGGTGGGTAGGGTAGGGTAGGGGTGGGGTGGGTGGGTGGGTGGGTAGGGTGGGGTAGGGGTGGGGGTGGGTAGGGTAGGGTGGGTAGGGTAGGGGTAGGGGTGGGTAGGGTAGGGTAGGGGGTGGGTAGGGTGGGTAGGGTAGGGTAGGGTGGGGTAGGGTTGGGTGGGTAGGGTGGGGTGGGTAGGGTAGGGTGGGGTGGGTAGGGTAGGGTGGGGTGGGGTAGGGTAGGGTGGGTAGGGTAGGGGTGGGGTGGGTAGGGTAGGGTGGGGTGGGTAGGGTAGGGTGGGGTGGGTAGGGTAGGGTGGGGTGGGTAGGGTAGGGTAGGGTGGGGTAGGGTGGGGTGGGTAGGGTAGGGTGGGGTGGGTAGGGTAGGGTGGGGTGGGTGGGTAGGGTGGGGTAGGGTGGGTAGGGTGGTAGGGGTGGGTGGGGTAGGGTAGGGTGGGTGGTAGGGTGGGGTGGGTAGGGGTAGGGTGGGGTGGGTAGGGTAGGGTGGGGGTAGGGTGGGGTAGGGTGGGGGTAGGGTGGGTAGGGTAGGGTGGGTAGGGTGGATAGGGTAGGGTGGGATGGGTAGGATAGGGTGGGGTGGGTAGGGTGGGTAGGGGTAGGGGTGGGTAGGGTGGGTAGGTAGGGTAGGGTGGGGTAGGGTGGGGTGGGTAGGGGTAGGGTGGGTAGGGTAGGGTGGGTAGGGTGGGTAGGTGGGTAGGGTGGGTAGGGTGGGTAGGGTAGGGTAGGGGTGGGTAGGGTAGGGTAGGGGTAGGTGGGGTAGGGTTGGGGGTGGGTAGGGTAGGGTGGGGTGGGTAGGGTAGGGTGGGGTGGGTAGGGTAGGGTGGGTGGGTGGGGTAGGGTGGGGGTGGGGTGGGTAGGGTAGGGTAGGGTGGGTAGGGTGGGTAGGGTGGGGTGGGTAGGGTAGGGTGGGGTGGGTGGGTAGGGTGGGTAGGGTGGGGTAGGGTGGGTAGGGTGGGTAGGGTGGGGGTAGGGTGGGGTAGGGGTAGGGTGGGGTGGGGTAGGGTAGGGTGGGGTGGGGTAGGGTAGGGTGGGGGTGGGTAGGGTAGGGTGGGGTGGGTAGGGTAGGGTAGGGTGGGTAGGGTGGGTAGGGTAGGGTAGGGTGGGGTAGGGTGGGGTGGGTAGGGTAGGGTGGGGTGGGTAGGGTAGGGGTGGGTAGGGTGGGGTAGGGTGGGTAGGGTGGGGTTGGGTGGGGTGGGTAGGGTAGGGTGGGGTGGGTAGGGGTAGGGTGGGTAGGGTGGGGTAGGGTGGGTAGGGTGGGTAGGGTGGGGTAGGGTGGGTAGGGTAGGGTGGGTAGGGTGGATGGGTAGGGTGGGTGGGTAGGGTGGGTGGGTAGGGTAGGGTGGGTAGGGTAGGGTGGGGTGGGGTGGGTGGGGTGGGTGGGGTGGGGTAGGGTGGGTAGGGTAGGGTAGGGTGGGTAGGGTAGGGTGGGGGTGGGTAGGGTGGGGTAGGGTGGGTTGGGTAGGGTAGGGTGGGTGGGTGGGGTGGGTGGGGTGGGGTAGGGTGGGGTGGGTAGGGTAGGGTGGGTGGGTAGGGTGGGTAGGGTGGGTGGGTGGGTAGGGTGGGTAGGGGTGGGTAGGGTAGGGGTGGGTAGGGTAGGGTTGGGGTGGGTAGGGTGGGTAGGGTAGGGTGGGGTGGGGTAGGGGTTGGGTGGGTAGGGGGTGGGGTGGGGTAGGGTAGGGTGGGGGTGGGTAGGGTAGGGTGGGTAGGGTAGGGTGGGTGGTGGGTAGGGGTAGGGTGGGGGTGGGTAGGGTAGGGTGGGTGTGGGTAGGGTAGGGTGGGGTAGGGGTGGGTAGGGTAGGGTAGGGTGGGTAGGGTAGGGTAGGGTGGGTGGGGTAGGGTGGGGTGGGTAGGGTAGGGTGGGGTGGGTAGGGTAGGGTGGGTAGGGTGGGGTAGGGTGGGGTAGGGTGGGGTAGGGTGGGTAGGGTAGGGTGGGTAGGGTGGATAGGGTAGGGTGGGATGGGTAGGATAGGGTGGGGTGGGTAGGGTGGGTAGGGTAGGGTAGGGTGGGTAGGGTAGGATGGGTAGGGTGGGTGGGTAGGGTGGGTAGGGTGGATAGGGTTAGGGTGGGATGGGTAGGGTAGGGTGGGGTAGGGTGGGGTGGGTAGGGTAGGATGGGTAGGGGGGTAGGGTAGGGTGGGTAGGGTGGATAGGGTAGGGTGGGATGGGTAGGATAGGGTGGGTGGGTAGGGTGGGTAGGGTAGGGGTAGGGTGGGTAGGGTAGGGTGGGTAGGGTGGGTAGGGTAGGGTGGGTAGGGTGGATAGGGTGGGGGTAGGGTGGGTAGGGTGGATAGGGGTAGGGTGGGATGGGTAGGATAGGGTGGGGTGGGTAGGGTGGGTAGGGTAGGGTAGGGTGGGGTGGGTAGGGTGGGGTGGGGTGGGGTGGGTGGGTGGGGTGGGTCCATCGGTCTCGACTGCCTCCAAAACGCACTGCATGGGAGGTTTAATCTTATAACTCTGCGATGATGAATACATCTTGTCTATGTGTCTCTGTGTCTCTGTCTCTGTGTCTCTGTGTCTCTCTGTGTGTCTCTGTGTCTCTCTGTGTGTCTCTGTGTCTCTCTGTGTCTCAGTGTCTCTGTGTCTCCTGAGACAACAGAGACAACAGCACACTCCCCCTGCCTCTGCACTTTGCATGAACTCCGCGTCTCCGTGTCTCTGCCTGTCTCTGCGTGGTGAGCGAGTGGTGAGCGAGTGGTGAGCGAGGGGTGAGCGAGTGGTGAGCGAGGGGTGAGCGAGTGGTGAGCGAGTGGTGAGCGAGGGGTGAGCGAGTGGTGGGCGAGGGGTGAGCGAGTGGTGGGCGAGGGGTGGGCGAGGGGTGGGCGAGTGGTGAGCGTAGAGCCAGCGAGGGGTGAGCGAGTGGTGGGCGAGGGGTGGGCGAGTGGTGAGCGAGTGGTGAGCGTAGAGCCAGCGAGGGGTGAGCGAGTGGTGAGCGAGTGGTGAGCGTAGAGCCAGCTAGGGGTGAGCGAGTGGTGAGCGAGTGGTGAGCGAGTGGTGAGCGTAGAGCCAGCGAGGGGTGAGCGAGTGGTGAGCGAGTGGTGAGCCTAGAGCCAGCGAGGGGTGAGCGAGTGGTGAGCGAGTGGTGAGCGAGTGGTGAGCGTAGAGCCAGCGAGGGGTGAGCGAGTGGTGAGCGAGTGGTGAGCGTAGAGCCAGCGAGGGGTGAGCGAGTGGTGAGCGAGTGGTGAGCGTAGAGCCAGCGAGGGGTGAGCGAGTGGTGAGCGAGTGGTGAGCGAGTGGTGAGCGTAGAGCCAGCGAGGGGTGAACGAGTGGTGAGCGAGTGGTGAGCGTAGAGCCAGCGAGGGGTGAGCGAGTGGTGAGCGAGTGGTGAGCGTAGAGCCAGCGAGGGGTGAGCGAGTGGTGAGCGAGTGGTGAGCGAGTGGTGAGCGTAGAGCCAGCGAGGGGTGAGCGAGTGGTGAGCGAGTGGTGAGCGTAGAGCCAGCGAGGGGTGAGCGAGTGGTGAGCGAGTGGTGAGCGTAGAGCCAGCGAGGGGTGAGCGAGTGGTGAGCGAGTGGTGAGCGAGTGGTGAGCGTAGAGCCAGCGAGGGGTGAGCGAGTGGTGAGCGAGTGGTGAGCGTAGAGCCAGCGAGGGGTGAGCGAGTGGTGAGCGAGTGGTGAGCGTAGAGCCAGCGAGGGGTGAGCGAGTGGTGAGCGAGTGGTGAGCGTAGAGCCAGCGAGGGGTGAGCGAGTGGTGAGCGAGTGGTGAGCGTAGAGCCAGCGAGGGGTGAGCGAGTGGTGAGCGAGTGGTGAGCGTAGAGCCAGCGAGGGGTGAGCGAGGGGTGAGCGAGTGGTGAGCGTAGAGCCAGCGAGGGGTGAGCGAGTGGTGAGCGAGTGGTGAGCGTAGAGCCAGCGAGGGGTGAGCGAGTGGTGAGCGAGTGGTGAGCGTAGAGCCAGCGCGAGGGGTGTTACATATTCCCACTCGTGGTCAATGTCTGCACCGTTCCTGGGCCTCTGACCCCGAGTTGTGTACACATCCTCAGATGATTTGACCTCGTCAGTTGTGTACACATAGCTGCTACACGCGGACAGCCCTTGCCCCAGCAGCCTTGTGGGGGTTACACGGGGGACCTTTGTCTGTTTCCCGCATGTCTCCCCTTTCTCTGTGTGCCTTTTGCTCAATAAATCCGACTCGAAATCCGCCTCTGGATCGGTGTCTTTAACCATGAACCACACTCACCCACACACTCACCCACACACTCACTCACTCACACACTCACTCACACACTCAACCACACACTCACCCACACACTCACCCACACACTCACCCACACACTCACTCACACACACACTCAACCACACACTCACCCACACACTCACCCACACACTCACTCACTCACACACTCACCCACACACTCACACACTCACTCACCCACACACTCACACACACACTCACCCACACACTCACCCACACACTCACTCACTCACACACTCACCCACACACTCACACACACACTCACCCACACACTCACCCACACACTCACCCACACACTCACACACTCACTCACCCACACACTCACACACACACTCACCCACACACTCACACACTCACTCACTCACACACTCACCCACACACTCACACACTCACTCACTCACACACTCACCCACACACTCACACACTCACTCACCCACACACTCACTCACACACTCACCCACACACTCACACACTCACTCACTCACACACTCACCCACACACTCACACACTCACTCACCCACACACTCACACACACACTCACCCACACACTCACTCACCCACACACTCACTCACCCACACACTCACCCACACACTCACCCACCCACACACTCACACACACACTCACCCACACACTCACCCACACACTCACCCACCCACACTCACCCACACACTCACCCACACACTCACGCACACACTCACCCAGACACTCACACACTCAACCACACACTCACCCAGACACTCACCCACACACTCACCCACACACTCACACACTCACCCACACACTCACTCACCAACACACTCACCCACACACTCACGCACACACTCACCCACTCACCCAGACACTCACACACTCAACCACACACTCACCCAGACACTCACCCAGACACCCACACACACACTCACCCACACACTCACCCACTCACACACTCACCCACTCACCCACACACTCACACACTCACCCACACACTCACCCACAAACTCACCCACACACTCAACAACAACCGCCATTCGCCACTAAGTGGCGGTGACGTCACCACGACGCTTGTGCCAGGCCATGTGCACCTTGAGGCCACGTGAAGTGTCGAACGCCCGCTGGCAGGAGGTCACGGGGCAGACCCAGCAGGTGCCACGGGTCGACTGACCGAGATGACTGGCTGATGCACCACCTGTGCCCCGTACTGTGCCAACTTGCTGTGCTTTAGCCACCCGGCGCTCCGCTCGTTGTTGTGAGCGTCGCTCCTCCGCCCTCCGTTGTTGTTGGAGGGCGACTTCCTCCAACTGCCCAGTAGCGTCCTTCACGAGCCTCCTCCACTGAGGCCGATCTTGACACCGCTGGTACCAGTCATCGGCAAGTCCACTCAGCTCCACGTCCTCCTGTACCACATCACTCCATCTCTTCTCTAGCCCGTGCCGCGCCCGTTCAGCCCCCTCGATCCGGCCGAACAAAAGCTGTTTAGGCATGCGGTGGCTGGGCATGCGGGCTACATGACCCAGCCAACGCAGCCTTGCCTGCCGGAGGAGCTCACCGATGGGACTTTGACCAGATCTTTCAAGGATTTGTGAGCTCCTCACACAATCCAGCCTGCATGTTAAACCCAGGCTGGATCATAGGCAGGGCCAGCATGAATCTAATCGGCGCTGGTGTTCCATTCGAGGGGTCCACGTTTCACAAGCGTAGAGAAGGGAGGGCATGACCGTGGCCGAGAAGACCCGAAGCTTCGTGTGGATCAACAGACCAGGTAGCTTCCACACAGCAGCGTTACGCAGCCGATGAAAAGTTAATGCCCCCCGACTGATTCGGAGTGACACTGCTGTCAAACCGGAATTGGTCATAAGCGGACTGCCCAGGTAGGGGAACTCTCCACTCTATCCACATTTGCTCCATCACCGATGGTGAGTTGAGGGTGGGGTCCATGGACGTTGAACCTCTTTCGCACCGTACGTGGCCCAACCGGCGCGGGTGGAGCATTTGATGTCAGTTTCTTAGTGCGGCTGATGGTAAGACCCCAGCTCCAGGTGGTAGACTACAGGCTCAGCAGCACTTTCAACTCTTCCTCGAAGCGAGCAGCAATCACCAGATCTTCTTGGTTCTTTCGGTAAAGTCGTCACGTAGAAGGGAAATAATAAGACAATTCTCACGACGTTTCGGCCACAACGCAAGCAGCCGTCCTCAGGTGAAGAATGAAACACCACCAAGCTTGGAGCGTATATTTAAGCTGCTGGGTTGGAGGGGGAAGGGCGCCTTGACAAAAAAATTTGCATATCAAGAGGAATTTAGCATATTTATGGGAAATGCGTAGGAGGTGGGCGGGGGGTTTAAAGTCATATTATGCCCCGTGCATTATGCAGGATTAGCAGCACCAAAGGGAGGGGGTAGGGGTAGCATTAATAAAGGGAAGGAATGTTAATAGTATGTAGCTGCAGTAACTAAACCACCACGTAAACAACTAAAGTATAAACTACATAGTATCATCAGTATACTAACTATACTCTCCAATAAGCTGAGCTACTAACCGTAAGTAATACATTACAATTGTATGTCGCAATAAATATAATATTCTTCCAGCTAAACTTCACCAGATCACCGTCTGCAGGATGTGTGATCACCCGCACACCCTCCTCTTGTACCCGTAGGCCACGTTCCCTGTGCAATGTGATCATCTTCTTGTGTTTTCGGTAAAGTCACCATGTAGGTAGAAAATTTATAAAAATAAAAATCACGACGTTTCGGAGGCAACACAAGCCTCCGTCTTCAGGTGGAACCGTCACAGCACGATAGCTGTATCAAGTGAGTGAGTGGGTGGGTGAGTGAGTGGGTGAGTGAATGAGTGAGTGGGTGAGTGAGTGGGTGAATGAGTGAGTGGGCGAGTGGGCGAGTGGGTGAGTGAGTGGGTGAATGAGTGAGTGGGTGGGTGAGTGGGCAAGTGGGTGAGTGGGCGAGTGGGTGAATGAGTGAGTGGGTGAGTGGGTGAATGAGTGGGTGAGTGGGCGAGTGGGTGAATGAGTGAGTGGGTGAGTGAGTGGGTGGGCGAATGAGTGAGTGGGTGAGTGGGTGAATAAGTGAGTGGGCGAGTGAGTGAATGAGTGGGCGAGTGAGTGGGTGAGTGGGTGGGTGAGTAGGCGAGTGGGTGAATGAGTGAGTGGGTGAGTGTGTGAATGAGTGAGTGGGTGGGTGAGTGAGTGGGTCAAGTAAGTTACTTGATACAGCAATCGTGCTGTGACGGTTCCACCTGAAGACGGAAGCTTGTGTTGCCTCCGAAACGTCGTGATTTTTATTTTACTTTTATTTTACTTTTATTAATTTAAATTTTCTACCTACGTGACTTTACCGAAAAACCCTAAGAATATGAATCCTTGCAGTCACGAAAGCTTTAACTCTAGAATGCGATCATCATTTATAGACGACTCGGTCACATCCATTGAGAGGGTTTTATTCGGTGTTACCAGTGGCGGGTTTTCACCGGTGCGGGTTTCACCGGTGCGGTTTTAACCAGTGGCGGGGTTTCACCGGTGCGGGTTTCACCGGTGCGGAGTTTCACCAGTGCGGGTTTAACCAGTGGCGGGGTTTAACCAGTGGCGGGTTTTCACCGGTGCGGGTTTCACCGGTGCGGTTTTAACCAGTGGCGGGGTTTAACCAGTGGCGGGTTTTCACCGGTGCGGGTTTCACCGGTGCGGTTTTAACCAGTGGCGGGGTTTCACCGGTGCGGGTTTCACCGGTGCGGGTTTAACCAGTGGCGGGTTTTCACCGGTGCGGGTTTCACCGGTGCGGTTTTAACCAGTGGCGGGGTTTCACCGGTGCGGGTTTCACCAGTGCGGTTTTAACCAGTGGCGGGGTTTAACCAGTGGCGGGTTTTCACCGGTGCGGGTTTCACCGGTGCGGGTTTCACCAGTGCGGTTTTAACCAGTGGCGGGGTTTCACCAGTGGCGGGGTTTCACCGGTGCGGAGTTTCACCAGTGCGGGTTTAACCAGTGGCGGGGTTTTCACCGGTGCGGGTTTCACCAGTGCGGGTTTAACCAGTGGCGGGGTTTCACCGGTGCGGGTTTCACCAGTGCGGGTTTAACCAGTGGCGGGGTTTCACCGGTGCGGAGTTTCACCGGTGCGGGTTTTAGTCTCGGGGGGTTTCACCAGTGCGGGTTTTACCGGTGGGGGTTTCACCGGTGCGGGTTTTAGTCTCGGGGGGTTTCACCAGTGCGGGTTTCACCGGTGGGGGTTTCACCAGGTGCGGGTTTTAGTCTCGGGGGGTTTCACCAGTGCGGGTTTTACCGGTGGGGGTTTCACCGGTGCGGGTTTTAGTCTCGGGGGGTTTCACCGGTGCGGGTTTCACCGGTGGGGGTTTCACCAGGTGCGGGTTTTAGTCTCGGGAGGTTTTGGGTTCGTCAGTCCGGAGAGACGCCAACTAAGTGGAGGGTGGCGATGGTGCACAATACACTACACACAGCGCACCACTGTGATGGTTGTTGTGGTTGTTGTGGTGGTTGTGGTGGTTGTTGTTGGTATTGTGGTTGTGATTATAGTGGTTGTGATTATTGTGATTGTAGTGGTTGTTGTGGTTGTGATTGTTGTTGTTGTGATTGTTGTCGTAGTGGTTGTGATTGTTGTGATTGTTGGAGGACGAACGGCGACGGAGTTGCATGTCCACACGTGTCTGTGTGTACGTGTCCCCACGTGTGTGTCTATGTGTACGTGTCCACATGTGTGTGTGTCTGTGTATGTGTCCGTGTGTACGTGTGTGTCTGTGTGTACGTGTCCCCACGTGTGTGTCTGTGTGTACGTGTCCCCACGCGTGTGTATGTGTGTACGTGTCCCCACGTGTGTGTCTGTGTGTACGTGTCCCCACGTGTGTGTATGTGTGTACGTGTCCACGTGTGTGTCTGTGTCCCTGTATGTCTGTGTCGGGAGCTGGACCGGTACCGCCTGGATCTCTGCGGTATTCAGGAGGTCCGGTGGACCGGCTCTGGCTCCTGCCACCGTGAGGGGTGGACAGTCCTCTACTCAGGGCAGGAGACTGCCAAACAACAGGGAGTGGCTCTTCTTCTGAACAAAAGAATGAAGAGGGCGTGGGAGCGTGGCGGTGAGGTGTGGGAAGCTGTAAGCCCCAGGCTACTTTGGGCTCGCCTTCCCATCAACCGGAGGCGAGGAGTGGTGGTCGTGGTTACTTATGCCCCCACCGAAGACGAACATCCGTGGAGGGATGCAGGCAAGGCCGATGAGTCAGATGCCTTCTATGACCTCCTGTCACAGGTGCTAGTTAAATTGGCCTCTCGGGATAGAGTCATCTTGTTGGGTGACTTCAATGCCCGAGTTGGTCATGATGCTGGCACCTGGTCTGGAGTGATTGGAAGGCATGGGCCAGATCAGCTCAATAACAACGGTAGGAGGCTGCTAGATTTCTGTGCAGCCCATGGGCTTGTAATTACCAACACGCTGTTCCGGCATCGGCGCATCCACACAACATCATGGATGCATGCCGGGTCCAAGCAAGAACATCTGCTGGACTACGTAGTGACGGACCAGCGGATGCGAGCCCATGTCCTTGACACCAGGACCTACCGTGGAGCTGATCTGCCCTCTGACCATCGACTAGTCATCTGTAAGATGCGCCTGCCATTCTTCCACTCCGGTGGTGGGTGTACACCCAGGACCCCATTCCAACCTAAGGTGGCCTGGTCTCAGCTAGCTGATGGACGTTGCAAGCGAGAATTTCATCATCGCTTGCAGCTGGGGTTGGCATCGTCCCCCACTCCTCCAGATGTGGAGGGTAAATGGGCGAGGTTTAGGACTGTGACTCAGGCAGCTGCAATGGGTGCTTTGGGTATGCGGTCCAGACCTCCCCAGAGACCCTGGCTGACAGAGGAGGTGTTCAAGCTGGCTGAGAAAAAGCGACAGGCCCACTCTCATCGGCTACAGCATCCAACGTCGGAGAATGAGGAGGCTTACCGCAGCCTTCGCTCGGAGGTTCGGAGAGCCGTGAGGCGCTGCAAGGATGGGTGGTGGTCTCGGGTTGCTGAGGAGATGGAGTCTGCTATTTAACTCCATCAAAAAAGTAACCTGCAGCACCACACCTATTACCATCATTAGGGGAAAAAACGGTGGTCCCATCTCCAATCCTCAGGAACAGGTTTGCAAATTTGCAGAGCATTTCTGTGAATTCTTGGGAGGGAAAATCCCTCAGGCTGGGCTGCAGTGCCTCAAATATTGGAGGGGGAAGTCACCCCCTGTGAGTGGCTGTCTGAAGTGTCATCTGTTGAGGAAGTACTGAAGGCGATCCAGAGTCTGAGACCAGTGATGCGGTACAAGAGGATGACCGGTACCAGCGGTGTCAAGATCGGCCTCAGTGGAGGAGGCTCGTGAAGGACGCTACTGGGCAGTTGGGGGCAGTCGCCCTCCAGCAACAACGGAGGGCGGAGGAGCGACGCTCACAACAACGAGCGGCGCGCCGGGTGGCTAAAGCACAGCAAGTTGGTACAGTAGGGGGCACAGGTGGTGCATCAGCCAGTCATCTCGGTCATCTCGGTCAGTCGACCCGTGGCACCTGCTGGGTCTGCCCCGTGACCTCCTGCCAGCGGGCATTCGACACTTCACGTGGCCTCAAGGTGCACATGGCCTGGCACAAGCGTCGTGGTGACGTCACCGCCACTTAGTGGCGAGTGGCTGTTGTTGTTGTTGTTGTGTCCGTGTGTGTGCGTTTTCCCATGTGTGTGTATCCTAATGTGTGTCCGTGACCCCACGTGTGTCTGTGCCCCCAGAGGTCAAATGTGTGTCCCTGTGTCTCCGTGTCCCCGTGTCTCCGCGTGTGTTTCTGTGTCCCACGTGTGTCTCCACGTGTGTCTGTGTTCCCAGAGGTCTGTGTCCCCGTGTCTGTGTCTCCCCGTGTCTCCCGCGTGTCTCTCCGTCTCTCTCTCTGTTGATCTCCCGGCGCTCCTTGTCTCCGCGTGTGTCTCTGTGTCCCCGCGTGTGTCTCCGCGTGTGTCTCCGTGTCTCCGCGTGTGTCTCCGCGTGTGTCTCCGTGTCTCCGCGTGTGTCTCTGTGTCTCCGCGTGTGTCCCGTGTCCCCGCGTGTGTCTCCGCGTGTGTCTCCGTGTCTCCGTGTCTCCGCGTGTGTCTCTGTGTCTCCGCGTGTGTCTCCGTGTCCCCGCGTGTGTCTCCGCGTGTGTCTCCGTGTCTCCGCGTGTGTCTCCGCGTGTGTCCCCGTGTCTCCGCGTGTGTCTCCGCGTGTGTCTCCGTGTCTCCGCGTGTGTCTCCGCGTGTGTCTCCGCGTGTGTCTCCGCGTGTGTCTCCGTGTCTCCGCGTGTGTCCCCGTGTCCCCGCGTGTCTCCGCGTGTGTCTCCGTGTGTGTCTCCGTGTCTCCGCGTGTGTCCCCGTGTGTGTCTCCGCGTGTGTCTCCGCATGTGTCTCCGCGTGTGTCTCTGTGTCTCCGCGTGTGTCTCCGCGTGTGTCCCCGTGTCCCCGCGTGTGTCTCCGCGTGTGTCTCCGCGTGTGTCTCCGAGTGTGTCTCCGCGTGTGTCCCCGCGTGTGTCTCCGCGTGTGTCTCCGCGTGTGTGTCCGCGTGTGTCTCCGCGTGTCTCCGCGTGTGTCTCCGCGTGTGTCTCCGCGTGTGTCTCCGCGTGTGTCTCCGCGTGTGTCTCCGCGTGTGTCTCCGCGTGTGTCTCCGCGTGTGTCTCCGCGTGTGTCTCCGCGTGTGTCTCCGCGTGTGTCTCTGCGTGTGTCTCTGTGTCTCCGCGTGTGTCTCTGTGTCCCCGCGTGTGTCTCCGCGTGTGTCCCCGTGTCTCCGCGTGTGTCCCCGTGTCTCCGCGTGTGTGTCTCCGCGTCTCTCTCTCAGTCGATCTCCCTGCGCTCCTTGCGGTCTCCCCGTCTCAGCGCCGCGACCGCCGCCCCGGCGAGTGGCGGCCCCAGCAGCAGCGAGAGCAACAGCCGCTCGGCGGCAGCGGCGCCGCTCAGCGGAGACGCCACCAGGGCGCCCAGCAGCTCGCCCAGGCGGCCGCACGCACACAGCAGGCCCAGCGCACACGCACTGGTACAGCAGCAGGGCACACGCAGGGAGAGACACTCGCTCGATCGTCCACTCGCTCGTCCGCTCACTCACCCACCCACTCGCCCGCCCACCCACCCACCCGCCCACCCACCCACCCATTCACCCACTTGCCCACCCACCCACCCATTCAACCACTCGCCCACCCACTCGCCCACCCACTCACCCACTCACCCACTCACCCACCCACCCACCCACTCACCCACCCACCCACTCACTCACCCACCCACCTACTCATCCACCCACCCACCCACTCACCCACCCACCCACTCACCCACTCACCCACCCACTCACCCACCCACCCACTCACCCACTCACTCACCCACTCACCCACCCACCCACCCACTCACCCACCCACCCACTCACTCACCCACCCACCTACTCATCCACCCACCCACCCACTCACCCACCCACCCACTCACCCACTCACCCACCCACTCACCCACCCACCCACTCACCCACTCACTCACCCACTCACCCACCCACCCGCTCACTCACCCACCCACCCACCCGCTCACCGTGTGCTAGTGGGGTAGGTCTCGCTGGAGAGGGTGAGGAGGGTGGCGCTGGCTGGCAGGGCGAGCGCCGTAGAGCAGCACAGCAGCAGCAGCGTGGAGCCCTCGCCCACCGCGCACACCGCCAGGGCAGGTAGTGCACTCAGCACCAGCAGCAGGAAGCCTGCAGCAGTAGTGTACCATTACTACTACTACACTACTACACCACCACTACTACACTACTACTACTACACCACTACTACTACACCACCACTACTACTACTACACCACCACTACTACACCACCACTACCACTACTACACCACCACCACCACTACCACTACTACACCACCACTACTACTACTACACCACCACTACTACACCACCACTACTACTACCACACCACCACCACACCACCACACCACCACCACACCACACAACCAGTGTGGTGAGGGTACCGTGGTGAGCGTGGTATGGTGAGTGTGGTGTGGTGAGGGTGGTGAGTGTGGTGTGGTGAGGGTGGTGAGTGTGGTGTGGTGAGGGTGGTGAGTGTGGTGTGGTGAGGGTGGTGAGTGTGGTGTGGTGAGGGTGGTGAGTGTGGTGTGGTGAGGGTGGTGAGTGTGGTGTGGTGAGGGTGGTGAGTGTGGTGTGGTGAGGGTGGTGAGTGTGGTGTGGTGAGGGTGGTGAGTGTGGTGTGGTGAGGGTGGTGAGTGTGGTGTGGTGAGGGTGGTGAGTGTGGTGTGGTGAGGGTGGTGAGTGTGGTGTGGTGAGGGTGGTGAGTGTGGTGTGGTGAGGGTGGTGAGTGTGGTGTGGTGAGGGTGGTGAGTGTGGTGTGGTGAGCGTGGTGAGTGTGGTGTGGTGAGCGTGGTGAGTGTGGTGTGGTGAGGGTGGTGAGTGTGGTGTGGTGAGGGTGGTGAGTGTGGTGTGGTGAGGGTGGTGAGTGTGGTGTGGTGAGGGTGGTGAGTGTGGTGTGGTGAGGGTGGTGAGTGTGGTGTGGTGAGGGTGGTTAGTGTGGTGTGGTGAGGGTGGTGAGTGTGGTGTGGTGAGGGTGGTGAGTGTGGTGTGGTGAGGGTGGTGAGTGTGGTCTGGTGAGGGTGGTGAGTGTGGTGTGGTGAGCGTGGTGAGTGTGGTGTGGTGAGGGTGGTGAGTGTGGTGTGGTGAGGGTGGTGAGTGTGGTGTGGTGAGGGTGGTGAGTGTGGTGTGGTGAGGGTGGTGAGTGTGGTGTGGTGAGGGTGGTGAGTGTGGTGTGGTGAGGGTGGTGAGTGTGGTGTGGTGAGCGTGGTGAGTGTGGTGAGGTGAGGGTGGTGAGTGTGGTGTGGTGAGGGTGGTGAGTGTGGTGTGGTGAGGGTGGTGAGTGTGGTGTGGTGAGGGTGGTGAGTGTGGTGTGGTGAGGGTGGTGAGTGTGGTGTGGTGAGGGTGGTGAGTGTGGTGTGGGGAGGGTGGTGAGTGTGGTGTGGTGAGGGTGGTGAGTGTGGTGTGGTGAGGGTGGTGAGTGTGGTGTGGTGAGGGTGGTGAGTGTGGTGTGGTGAGGGTGGTGAGTGTGGTGTGGTGAGGGTGGTGAGTGTGGTGAGCGTGGTGAGTGTGGTGTGGTGAGGGTGGTGAGTGTGGTGTGGTGAGGGTGGTGAGTGTGGTGAGTGTAGTGTGGTGAGCGTGGTGAGCGTAGTGTGGTGAGGGTGGTGAGCGTGGTGAGGGTGGTGAGTGTGGTGTGGTGAGCGTGGTGAGCGTGGTGAGCGTAGTGTGGTGAGTGTGGTGAGTCTAGTGTGGTGAGTGGTGAGCGTGGTGAGCGTGGTGTGGTGAGCGTGGTGAGTGTGGTGAGTCTAGTGTGGTGAGGGTGGTGAGGGTGGTGAGCGTGGTGTGGTGAGCATGGTGAGTGTGGTGAGTCTAGTGTGGTGAGTGTGGTGAGGGTGGTGAGCGTGGTGAGCGTGGTGAGTGTGGTGAGTGTGGTGAGTGTGGTGTGGTGAGCGTGGTGAGTGTGGTGAGCGTAGTGTGGTGAGTGTGGTGAGTCTAGTGTGGTGAGGGTGGTGTGGTGAGCGTGGTGAGGGTGGTGAGTGTGGTGTGGTGAGGGTGGTGAGTCTAGTGTGGTGAGCGTGGTGTGGTGAGCGTGGTGAGTGTGGTGAGCATAGTGTGGTGAGCGTGGTGTGGTGAGCGTGGTGAGCGTAGTGTGGTGAGTGTGGTGAGTGTGGTGTGGTGAGCGTGGTGAGCGTAGTGTGGTGAGTGTGGTGAGTCTAGTGTGGTGAGTGTGGTGAGGGTGGTGAGCGTGGTGAGCGTGGTGAGTGTGGTGAGTGTGGTGAGTGTGGTGTGGTGAGCGTGGTGAGTGTGGTGAGCGTAGTGTGGTGAGTGTGGTGAGTCTAGTGTGGTGAGGGTGGTGTGGTGAGCGTGGTGAGGGTGGTGAGTGTGGTGTGGTGAGGGTGGTGAGTCTAGTGTGGTGAGCGTGGTGTGGTGAGCGTGGTGAGTGTGGTGAGCATAGTGTGGTGAGCGTGGTGTGGTGAGCGTGGTGAGCGTAGTGTGGTGAGTGTGGTGAGTGTGGTGTGGTGAGCGTGGTGAGCGTAGTGTGGTGAGTGTGGTGAGTCTAGTGTGGTGAGTGTGGTGAGGGTGGTGAGTCTAGTGTGGTGAGTGTGGTGAGGGTGGTGAGCGTGGTGAGTGTGGTGAGTGTGGTGAGCGTAGTGTGGTGAGCGTGGTGAGCGTAGTGTGGTGAGCGTGGTGAGCGTAGTGTGGTGAGTGTGGTGAGGGTAGTGAGCGTGGCGAATCTAGGGTGGTGAGTGTGGTGAGTCTAGGGTGGTGAGTGTGGTGAGCGTGGCGAGTGTCGTGAGTCTAGTGTGGTGAGCGTGGTGAGCGTGGTGAGCGTGGTGAGGGTGGTGAGGGTGGTGAGCGTGGTGAGGGTGGTGAGGGTGGTGAGCGTGCTGAGCGTGGTGAGCGTGGTGAGGGTGGTGAGCGTGGTGAGGGTGGTGAGCGTGGTGAGCGTGGTGAGGGTGGTGAGGGTGGTGAGCGTGCTGAGCGTGGTGAGCGTGGTGAGGGTGGTGAGCGTGGTGAGGGTGGTGAGCGTGGTGAGGGTGGTGAGCGTGGTGAGGGTGGTGAGCGTGGTGAGGGTGGTGAGCGTGCTGAGCGTGGTGAGCGTGGTGAGCGTGGTGAGCGTGGTGAGGGTGGTGAGCGTGGTGAGCGTGGTGAGGGTGGTGAGCGTGGTGAGGGTGGTGAGCTTACCCAGTAGGCGAGGCAGGGTGCGGGTGAGCGTGGTGAGGGTGGTGAGCGTGGTGAGTGTGGTGAGCTTACCCAGTAGGCGAGGCAGGGTGCGGATGAGCGTGGTGAGGGTGGTGAGTGTGGTGAGTGTGGTGAGTGTGGTGTGGTGAGTGTGGTGAGGTGAGTGTGGTGAGCTTACCCAGTAGGCGAGGCAGGGTGCGGGTGAGCGTGGTGAGGGTGGTGAGGTGAGTGTGGTGAGCTTACCCAGTAGGCGAGGCAGGGTGCGGGTGAGCGTGGTGAGGGTGGTGAGCGTGGTGAGGGTGGTGAGCGTGGTGAGGGTGGTGAGCGTGGTGAGGGTGGTGAGCGTGGTGAGGGTGGTGAGTGTGGTGAGTGTGGTGAGCTTACCCAGTAGGCGAGGCAGGGTGCGGGTGAGCGTGGTGAGGGTGGTGAGCGTGGTGAGGGTGGTGTGGTGAGTGTGGTGAGGTGAGTGTGGTGAGTGTGGTGAGCTTACCCAGTAGGCGAGGCAGGGTGCGGGTGAGCGTGGTGAGGGTGGTGAGCGTGGTGAGCGTGGTGAGGGTGGTGAGTGTGGTGAGTGTAGTGTGGTGAGTGTGGTGAGTGTGGTGAGTGTGGTGAGTGTGGTGAGGGTGGTGAGCTTACCTAGTAGGCGAGGCAGGGTGCGGGTGAGCGTGGTGAGGGTGGTGAGCGTGGTGAGGGTGGTGAGCGTGGTGAGGGTGGTGAGCGTGGTGAGGGTGGTGAGCGTGGTGAGGGTGGTGTGGTGAGTGTGGTGAGGTGAGTGTGGTGAGTGTGGTGAGCTTACCCAGTAGGCGAGGCAGGGTGCGGGTGAGTGTGGTGAGGGTGGTGAGCGTGGTGAGCGTAGCTCCGGGCAGTGCAGCGAGCGAGGCGATGGCGCTGGTGAGGAACACCCACAATGCACTGGGGCCGCCGCAGTCCCTCACCCGTGTCTGCTCACCACGCAGCTCACCCTCCCTCTCCCTCTTCACCTCGTCCCCCTCACTCTCCTCACCCTCCTCCTCACCCCTCTCCCCCTCCCTCTCCCCCTCCTCACCCCGCTCCTCACCCCGCTCCTCACCCTTCTCTCTCTCCCGCTCCTCACCCCGCTCCTCACCTCTCTCCCCCTCCCTCTCCCTCTGCTCACCCCTCTGCTCACCCCTTTCCTCACCCCTCTCCCCCTCCCTCTCTCTCTCCCTCTCCTCACCTCTCTCCTCACCCCTCTCCCCCTCACCCCTCTCCTCACCCTCCTCACCCCTCTCCTCACTCTCCCCCTCACCCCTCTCCTCACCCTCCTCACCCCTCTCCTCACTCTCCCCCTCACCCCTCTCCTCACCCTCCTCACCCCTCTCCTCACCCCTGCGGGTGAGGAAGGTGGTGTTGATGAGGACGCTGTCTTGAAACGCCGATCTGGGGATATCTGTACGGAGAGAGACACGGGGGGGAGACACGGGGGGGAGACACGGGGGGGGGGAGACACGGGGGGGGGGAGACACGGGGGGGGGAGACACGGGGGGGGGGGGGGGGAGACACGGGGGGGGGGAGACACGGGGGGGAGACACGGGGGAAGAGACACGAGAGAAACACGGGGGGGGGGGAGACACGGGGGGAGAGACACGGGGGGAGAGACACGGGGGGAAAGACACGGGGGGGGGAGAGACACGGGGGGGGGGGGTGAGAGACACGAGAGAGACACGGGGGGGGAGACACGGGGGGGGGGACACTGGTGGAGAGACACGGGGGGGAGACACGGGGGGGGAGACACGGGGGGGGGGGGGGAAGACACGGACTCCATTCAAACTCGCAGTGGCACGGTCTCAGCTAGCTGATGAAAGTTGCAAACATCTAGACTTGCCGGCCTACGATCCATCCTGGGTTTAACCTGCAGGCTGGATTGTGTGAGGAGCTCACAGATCCTTGAAAGATCTGGTCAAAGTCCCATCGGTGAGCTCCTCCGGCAGGCAAGGCTGCGTTGGCTGGGTCATGTAGCCCGCATGCCCAGCCACCGCATGCCTAAACAGCTTTTGTTCGGCCGGATCGAGGGGGCTAAACGGGCGCGGCACGGGGTAGAGAAGAGATGGAGTGATGTGGTACAGGAGGACGTGGAGCTGAGTGGACTTGCCGATGACCGGTACCAGCGGTGTCAAGATCGGCCTCTGTGGAGGAGGCTCGTGAAGGACGCTACTGGGCAGTTGGAGGCAGTCGCCCTCCAACAACAACGGAGGGCGGAGGAGCGACGCTCACAACAACGAGCGGAGCGCCGGGTGGCTAAAGCACAGCAAGTTGGCACAGTAGGGGGCACAGGTGGTGCATCAGCCAGTCATCTCGGTCATCTCGGTCAGTCGACCCGTGGCACCTTCTGGGTCTGCCCCGTGACCTCCTGCCACTTCACGTGGTAGCCTCAAGGTGCACTTAGCCTGGCACAAGCGTCGTGGTGATGGCACTATAACTTAGTGGGGAATGGCGGGTATTGGATGTGGTTGTAGTGGTGTTGGTTGTGGTGGTTGTGGTGGTGGATGTGGTGGTGGTAGTTGTGGTGGTGGTTGTGGTGGTGTTGGATGTGGTGGTAGTTGTAGTGGTGGTGGTGGTGGTTGTGTTGGATGTGGTGGTGGTTGTGTTGGATGTGGTGGTGGTTGTGTTGGATGTGGTGGTAGTTGTGGTTGTGGTGGTGGTGGTGGTTGTGTTGGATGTGGTGGTAGTTGTGGTGGTGGATGTGGTGGTAGTTGTAGTGGTGGTGGTGGTGGTTGTGTTGGATGTGGTGGTAGTTGTAGTGGTGGTGGTGGTAGTTGTAGTGGTTGTGGTGGTAGTTGTGGTTGTGGTGGTGGTGGTGGTGGTTGACCCGTGTTGATGAAGAGGGTGTCCCTGAGGGTGCAGTTGTGGAAGACGAGGCGCGACGAGGAGACGTCGTCAAAGAGGCACGACTCAAACCACGAGTCCTCAAAGCGCACCGCGTACAGGTGGATACCCACGAACCTAGCAACCACATAGCAACCGCATAGCAACCGCATAGCAACCACACATAGCAACCACATAGCAACCACAGACAGCCGCATAGCAACCACATAGCAACCACACCGACAATCACATAGCAACCACATAGCAACCGCATAGCAACCACACATAGCAACCGCACATAGCAACCGCACATAGCAACCACATAGCAACCACAGACAGCCGCATAGCAACTACATAGCAACCACAGAAAACCACAGGCAGTCGCATAGCAACCACAGACAGCCGCATAGCAACCACAGACAGCCGCATAGCAACCATATAGCAACCACACATAGCAACCACATAGCAACCACATAGCAACCACACAGACAATCACATAGCAATCACATAGCAACCACACAGCAACTATTTGTGTCCCCGTGTCTCTCCCCGTGTCTCTCCCCGTGTCTCTCCCCGTGTCTCTCCCCGTGTCTCTCCCCGTGTCTCTCCCCGTGTCTCTCCCCGTGTCTCTCCCCGTGTCTCTCCCGGCTCCCCGTGCCTCTCCCCCGTGCCTCTCCCCGTGTCTCTCCCCGTGTCTCTCCCCGTGTCTCTCCTGTAGACACACGAGACGTGTCTCTGGTTGTGCAGCGAGAAGTTGAACAGGGGCTCCCACCACCGTCTCCCTGTGTGTCTCTCTGTGTGTCTCTCCGTGTGTCTCTCCGTGTGTCTCTCCCGTGTCTCTCCCCGTGTCTCTCCCCGTGTCTCTCCCCGTGTCTCTCCCCGTGTCTCTCCCCGTGTCTCTCCCCGTGTCTCTCTGTACCTGTCTCCCCTGTAGACACACGAGACGTGTCTCTGGTTGTGCAGCGAGAAGTTGAACAGGGCTCCCACCACCGTCTCCCTGTGTGTCTCTCTGTGTGTCTCTCCGTGTGTCTCTCCGTGTGTCTCTCCGTGTGTCTCTCCGTGTGTCTCTCCGTGTGTCTCTCCGTGTGTCTCTCCGTGCGTCTCTCCGTGCGTCTCTCCGTGCGTCTCTCCGTGTGTCTCTCCCCGTGTCTCTCCCCGTGTCTCTCCCCGTGTCTCTCCCCGTGTCTCTCTGTACCTGTCTCCCCTGTAGACACACGAGACGTGTCTCTGGTTGTGCAGCGAGAAGTTGAACAGGGCTCCACCACCGTCTCGCCGCGGAACTCGCGGACGCGGCCCTCGTGCAGCGTCCACTCGAGCTGGGCAGGTGCCCAGCAGCACAGACCACACAGGCTGCACACGCAGAGACACACAGAGACACACGCAGAGACACAGAGACACACAGAGACACACAGACACACGCAGAGACACACACAGAGAGAGAGACACACAGAGACAAACACGGAGACACAGAGACACCCACACACACAGAGACACACACAGAGACACACGCAGAGAGAGAGACACACAGAGACACACAGAGACACACAGACACACGCAGAGACACACAGACACACGCAGAGACACACAGACACACGCAGAGACACACAGAGACACTCAGAGACACACGCAGAGACACAGAGACACACGCAGAGACACACGCAGAGACACAGAGACACACGCAGAGACACAGAGACACACGCAGAGACACACACAGAGAGAGAGACACACAGAGACACACACGGAGACACAGAGACACTCACACACACAGAGACACACACAGAGACACACACACACAGACACACACACACAGACACACACACACACACTCAGAGAGAGAGACACGCAGAGACACACACACAGAGACACACACACACAGAGACACACACAGAGACACACACACAGAGACACACACACAAATATAACAAAGATCCCCCGTATAGCCTTAACATACTTTAGGGGCAAGTGCTGTTAGCGAGCACCTATGAAGGCCGGCACGGCACACGAGGGGGTGGGTGGCCAGCACCACGCCCGACCGCCTTTGTCTCCCCAGTGCTAGCGATGTTTACTGCACACCGCACCAGGTACTCATTTGAGGCCGAGTCGACCTAGGGAGTCCCAGGACGGGTACGGATCGCGCGGCGCGCTAACCGCTGCACCACCGCTCCACACCCACCCAACCCAGCCGCTCACGATGGGGATTTGGAAGCCCATCATCACCTGAATGAGAGGTTAAACCACATCGGTAGCAGCCACAGGGTGGAGGCCTTGAGCTCCGGAGAGAAGAGGACTGGGAGACTCCGGAAAGCCTGGAAACAGGGTCATAGGTCATAGGTCATAGGGTCATAGGGTCACCGATATGAATCATAGTGCACTGATTGTGAGTCTGTGGGTCTCTGATGAGTTTGTGGGTCTCTGTGATGAGTCTGTGGGTCTCTGTGTGAGTCTGTGGGTCTCTGTGTGAGTCTGTGGGTCTCTGTGTGAGTCTGTGGGTCTCTGTGTGAGTCTGTGGGTCTCTGTGTGAGTCTGTGGGTCTCTGTGTGAGTCTGTGCGTCTCTGTGTGAGTCTGTGCGTCTCTGTGTGAGTCTGTGCGTCTCTGTGTGAGTCTGTGCGTCTCTGTGTGAGTCTGTGCGTCTCTGTGTGAGTCTGTGCGTCTCTGTGTGAGTCTGTGGGTCTCTGTGATGAGTCTGTGGGTCTCTGTGTGAGTCTGTGAGTCTCTGTGCGAGTCTGTGGGTCTCTGTGCGAGTCTGTGGGTCTCTGTGTGAGTCTCTGGGTCTGTGTGAATCTGTGGGTCTCTGTGTGAGTCTGTGTGAGTGAGTCTGTGTGAGTCTGTGGGAGTCTCTGTGCGAGTCTCTGTGTGAGTCTCTGTGTGCGTCTCTGTGTGAGTCTCTGTGTGAGTCTCTGTGTGAGTCTCTGTGTGAGTCTGTGGGTCTCTGTGGGTCTCTGTGGGTTTCTGTGGGTCTCTGTTTGAGTCTCTGTGGGTCTCTGTGGGTCTCTGTGGGTCTCTGTGGGTCTCTGTGTGAGTCTGTGGGTCTCTGTGGGTCTCTGTGTGAGTCTGTGTGAGTCTCTGTGTGAGTCTCTGTGAGTGAGTCCGAGACTCGCCTGCGAGACGTGAGCTAGGGATCGCACTCTGAGTCTCTGTAACCAAGTCCCAGTCTCCGACTTCAGCTCGTTGAGGTCGCCCTGGGGGACCGGCAGAGTCACTCCCAGCTGGGACAAGTCTGTCACCTGCACACGCACAGAGACAAGGGGACACGTGTATGTGTAATGTTCTTGGAGGGACACCGAGCCTTTGTAGAGGCAACACGCTTTATTTCACCAAACAGTTTACACTAATCTTCTTGGTTCTTTCGGTGAAGTCACGTAGAATGGAAATAATAAAAATGAAAACATTATAAAATACAATTCTCACGACGTTTCGGCCCACAACGCAAGCAGCCGTCCTCAGGTGAAGAACACGCTGCAAAGCTTGGTGGTGTCCATTCAGACGCTGTCTTTCTGATTGAGACGCTGTCTTTCCGACAGACCTGTTCTTCACCTGAGGTCTGTCGGAAAGACAGCTTGTGCCAGGCTAGGTGCACGTTACGACAGCTGTCTTTCCGACAGACCTCAGGTGAAGAACAGGTCTGTCGGAAAGACAGCGTCTCATTCAGACGCTGTCTTTCCGACAGACCTGTTCTTCACCTGAGGACGGCTGCTTGCGTTGTGGCCGAAACGTCGTGAGAATTGTATCTTACTATGTTTTATTATTATTTTATTATTTCCATTCTACGTGACGACTTTACCGAAAGAACCAAGAAGATGAATCCCTGCAGTCACGAAAGCTTTACATCGGAAGTTACACTAATCCCCAACACAAAGAGGTAATGGCCCCTTTCGCCCACAACCTGGGCAGGTACAGCCTCTGGGCCATCGTACCTACAACTCTGTCTACTCCCGCCTTCTGGCTGGCTACACCTAGGGGAGGTTGACCCACCGCTGGGTCCTTGACCACTGGCCCGTCCAGACCCGGCCTCCCTCACAAGGGCATCAGGCCGAGGGAACCTCAGGCTCCTAGCCTCTCGACCACCAGCACCGGCACTGAGCCCCGGCCCTCAGAAGGACGTCGTTGGCTTGGGGTCCAGGGTCTTCTTTTTCTTCTTCCGGCGGCTTCTGGCTTCGGCTTGAGGCGGACTGACTCGCGCTCTCAGGGACCCGCCTTATATACTCCCTCCCTGAGGGGCGGGGCTCTGGGGGATCGTAGCTCCCCCAGAGCCCCTCCCCTCAGAGGGGTTCCAACCGCCGTTGGCCCGACCGGTTCAGACCGGTTTCTTGCTCCTGAGGGGCGGGGCTCTGGGGGATTGTAGCTCCCCCAGCCCCCCCCCCCTCAGAGGGGTTCCAACTGCCGTTGGCCCGACCGGTTCGGACCGGTTTCTACCCCTCCCCCTGGTTGTGGCGCGTGTGTGTCAATCATGACCAGCACAGATGCACCTAGCCTGGCACCTAGCCTGGCACCTAGCCTGGCACCTAGCCTGGCACCTAGCCTGGCACCTAGCCTGGCACCTAGCCTGGCACCTAGCCTGGCACCTAGCCTGGCACTTGTCATCGGCAAGTCCACTCAGCTCCACGTCCTCCTCCTGTACCACATCACTGCATCTCTTCTCTAGCCCGTGCCACTCACCCACCCACTCACCTCACCCGTCCCCACTCACCCCTCCCCCACTCACCCCCCCCACTCACCCCCCCCCACTCACCCCCCCCACTCACCCCCCCCCACTCACCCCCCCCACTCACCCCCCCACTCACCCCCCCACTCACCCCCCCACTCACCCCCCCACTCACCCCCCCAACTCACCCCCCCCACTCACCCCCCCCCCACTCACCCCCCCCACTCACCCCCCCCCACTCACCCTCCCCCCACTCACCCCCCCCCACTCACCCCCCCCACTCACCCCCCCCACTCACCCCCCCACTCACCCTCCCCCACTCACCCCCCCCACTCACCCCCCCCACTCACCCCCCCCACTCACCCCTCCCCCCACTCACCCCCCCCCCCCCACTCACCCCCCCCCACTCACCCCCCCCCCACTCACCCCCCCCACTCACCCCTCCCCCACTCACCCCTCCCCCCACTCACCCCCCCCACTCACCCCTCCCCCCACTCACCCCCCCCACTCACCCCCCCCCACTCACCCCCCCCACTCACCCCTCCCCCACTCACCCCCTCCCCCCACCCCTCCCCTCCCCCACTCACCCCCCCACTCACCCCCCCCCACTCACCCCCCCACTCACCCCCCCCCACTCACCCCCCCCACTCACCCCCCCCCACTCACCCCTCCCCCACTCACCCCTCCCCCCACTCACCCCCCCCCACCCCCCCCCCACTCACCCCCCCCACTCACCCCTCCCCCACTCACCCCCCCCCACTCACCCCCCCCACTCACCCCCCCCCCACTCACCCCCCCCCCACTCACCCCTCCCCCACTGCACCCCTCCCCCCACTCACCCCCCCCCCACTCACCCCTCCCCCCACTCACCACCCCCCCACTCACCCCCCCCCACTCACCCCCCCCACTCACCCCTCCCCCCACTCACCCCCCCCCCACTCACCCCTCCCCCCACTCACCCCCCCCCCACTCACCCCTCCCCACTCACCCCCCCCCCACTCACCCCCCCCCACTCACCCCCCCCACTCACCCCTCCCACTCACCCCTCCCCACTCACCCCCCCACTCACCCCCCCCCCACTCACCCCCCCCCCACTCACCCCCCCCCACTCACCCCCCCCACTCACCCCCCCCCCCACTCACCCCCCCCCCCCACTCACCCCCCCCCCCCACTCACCCCCCCCACTCACCCCCCCCACTCACCCACCCCACTCACCCCCCCCACTCACCCCCCCCACTCACCCCCCCCCCCACTCACCCCCCACTCACCCCCCCCCCCACTCACCCCCCCCACTCACCCCCCCCACTCACCCCCCCCACTCACCCCCCCCACTCACCCCCCCCCACTCACCCCCCCCACTCACCCCCCCCACTCACCCCCCCCACTCACCCCCCCCCCCCACACTCACCCCCCCCCACTCACCCCCCCCCACTCACCCCCCCCCCACTCACCCCCCCCACTCACCCACCCCACTCACCCCCCCCCACTCACCCCCCCCCCCACTCACCCCCCCCACTCACCCCCCCCACTCACCCCCCCCCACTCACCCCCCCCACTCACCCCCCCATCACCCCCCCCACTCACCCCCCCCACTCACCCCCCCCACTCACCCCCCCCCCACTCACCCCCCCCACTCACCCCCCCCCACTCACCCCCCCCACTCACCCCCCCCCCCCACTCACCCCCCCCCACTCACCCCTCCCCCACTCACCCCTCCCCCCACTCACCCCCCCCCACTCACCCCTCCCCCCACTCACCCCCCCCCACTCACACCCCCCCACTCACCCCCCCCCCCACTCACCCCCACCACTCACCCACCCCACTCACCCCCCCCCCACTCACCCCCCCCACTCACCCCCCCCCCCCCACTCACCCCCCCCACTCACCCCCCCCACTCACCCCCCCCCACTCACCCCCCCCACTCACCCCCCCCACTCACCCCCCCACTCACCCCCCCCACTCACCCCCCCCCACTCACCCCCCCCACTCACCCCCCCCACTCACCCCCCCCACTCACCCCCCCCCACTCACCCCCCCCACTCACCCCCCCCCCACTCACCCCCCCCACTCACCCCCCCCCCCACTCACCCCCCCCCCACTCACCCCTCCCCCACTCACCCCTCCCCCCACTCACCCCCCCCACTCACCCCTCCCCCCACTCACCCCCCCCACTCACCCCTCCCCCCACTCACCCCCCCCCCACTCACCCCTCCCCCCACTCACCCCCCCCACTCACCCCCCCCACTCACCCCTCCCCCCACTCACCCCCCCCCCACTCACCCCTCCCCCCACTCACCCCCCCCACTCACCCCCCCCCACTCACCCCTCCCCACTCACCCCCCCCACTCACCCCCCCCCCACTCACCCCCCCCCCACTCACCCCCCCCCACTCACCCCCCCCCACTCACCCCCCCCCACTCACCCCCCCCACTCACCCCCCCACTCACCCCCCCCCCCACTCACCCCTCCCCCACTCACCCCCCCCACTCACCCCCCCCCACTCACCCCTCCCCCCACTCACCCCCCCCCCACTCACCCCTCCCCCCACTCACCCCCCCCACTCACCCCCCCCCACTCACCCCCCCCACTCACCCCCCCACTCACCCACCCCACTCACCCCCCCCCCACTCACCCCCCCCCACTCACCCCCCCCACTCACCCCCCCCCCCACTCACCCCCCCCACTCACCCCCCCCACTCACCCCCCCCCACTCACCCCCCCACTCACCCACCCCCCCCACTCCCCCCCCACTCACCCCCCCCACTCACCCCCCCCACTCACCCCCCCCACTCACCCCCCCCCCACTCACCCCCCCCCACTCACCCCCCCCCACTCACCCCCCCCACTCACCCCCCCCCCACCCACCCCCCCCACTCACCCACCCCACTCACCCCCCCCCCACTCACCCCCCCCACTCACCCCCCCCCCCCGCTCACCCCCCCCACTCACCCCCCCCACTCACCCCCCCCCCACTCACCCCCCCCACTCACCCACCCCCCCCACTCACCCACCCCCCCCACTCACCCCCCCCCACTCACCCCCCCCCACTCACCCCCCCCACTCACCCCCCCCCCCCACTCACCCCCCCCACTCACCCCCCCCACTCACCCCCCCCCCACTCACCCCCCCACTCACCCCCCCCACTCACCCCCCCCACTCACCCCCCTCCCACTCACCCCCCCCACTCACCCCCCCCCACTCACCCCCCCCACTCACCCCCCCCCCCACTCACCCCCCCCCACTCACCCCCCCCACTCACCCCCCCACTCACCCCCCCCACTCACCCCCCCACTCACCCCCCCCCACTCACCCCCCCCACTCACCCCCCCCCCCACTCACCCCCCCCCACTCACCCTCCCCACTCACCCCCCCCACTCACCCCCCCCCACTCACCCCCCCCCCCACTCACCCCCCCCCACTCACCCCCCCCCACTCACCCCCCCCACTCACCCCCCCCACTCACCCCCCCCACTCACCCCCCCCACTCACCCCCCCCACTCACCCCCCCCACTCACCCCCCCCCCCACTCACCCCCCCCCCCCACTCACCCCCCCCACTCACCCCCCCCACTCACCCCCCCCCACTCACCCCCCCCACTCACCCCCCCCACTCACCCCCCCCCACTCACCCCCCCCACTCACCCCCCCCACTCACCCCCCCCCCACTCACCCCCCCGACTCACCCCGGCCCACTCACCCCCCCCCACTCACCCCCCCCACTCACCCCCCCCACTCACCCCCCCCACTCACCCCCCCCCACTCACCCCCCCCCCCCACTCACCCCCCCCCACTCACCCCCCCCACTCACCCCCCCCCCACTCACCCCCCCCACTCACCCCCCCCCACTCACCCCCCCCCACTCACCCACCCCCCCCCACTCACCCCCCCCCACTCACCCCCCCCCACTCACCCCCCCCACTCACCCCCCCCACTTCACCCCCCCCCACTCACCGGGTAGACCTCCTCTGGGTGGCCCCTCCCCTTGGCGTTGGTGTCGTGGATTTGCTTCAGCGCCATCCACGCAGCCTCGTGTCTCCCGGACTGCAGACACAACAACAACCACAACAACCACCACCACTATCACCACAACCACCACAACCACCACAACAACAACCACCACAACCACCATCACTATCACCACAACCACCACAACCACCACCACTATCACCACAACCACCACCACAACAACCACAACAACAACCACCACAACCACCACCACTATCACCACAACCACCACAACCACCACAACCACCACCACAACCACCACCACAACCACCACCACAACAACCACAACAACCACTATCACCACCACAACCACCACCACAACCACCACCATCACCACCACTCTACACCACCACCACTATCACCACAACCACCACAACCACCACCACAACAACCACAACAACCACCACCACTATCACCACAACCACCACCACAACAACCACAACAACAACCACCACAACCACCACCACTATCACCACAACCACCACAACCACCACCACTATCACCACAACCACCACCACAACAACCACAACAACCACCACCACTATCACCACCACAACCACCACCACAACCACCACCATCACCACCACTCTACACCACCACCACTATCACCACAACCACCACCACTATCACCACAACCACCACAACCACCACCACAACAACCACCACCACAACCACCACCACTATCACCACCACAACCACCACCACCACAACCACCACCACTATCACCACCACAACCACCACCACTATCACCACCACAACCACCACCACCACAACCACCACCACTATCACCACCACAACCACCACCACTATCACCACCACAACCACCACCACCACAACCACCACTATCACCACCACAACCACCACCACTATCACTCTACACCACCACAACCATCACTCCACGCAGCCTCGTGTCTCCCACACTGCAGACACACAATAACCACCACCACTATCACCACAACCACCACCACAACCACCACAACCACTATCACCACCACTATCACTAATATAAACCACCACAACCACCACCACCACAACCACCACCACTATCACTCTACACCACCACTCTAGACCACCACCACTACTACTTTAGACAGTGGGCCCACCTGTAGAAGGTAGAGTGGGCTCTTTAGACCACCACTTTAGACAGTGGGCCCACCTGTAGAAGGCAGAGTGGGCTCTCTACACTACTACTTTAGACAGTGGGCCCACCTGTAGAAGGTAGAGTGGGCTCTCTACACCACCACTACTCTAGACTACCACTCTAGACCACCACCACTACTCTAGACTACTACTTTAGACAGTGGGCCCACCTGTAGAAGGCAGAGTGGGCTCTTTAGACCACCACTTTAGACAGTGGGCCCACCTGTAGAAGGCAGAGTGGGCTCTCTAGACTACTACTTTAGACAGTGGGCCCACCTGTAGAAGGTAGAGTGGGCTCTCTACACCACCACTACTCTAGACTACCACTCTAGACCACCACCACTACTCTACACTACTACTTTAGACAGTGGGCCCACCTGTAGAAGGTAGAGTGGGCTCTCTACACTACTACTTTAGACAGTGGGCCCACCTGTAGAAGGCAGAGTGGGCTCTCTACACTACTACTTTAGACAGTGGGCCCACCTGTAGAAGGCAGAGTGGGCTCTTTAGACCACCACTTTAGACAGTGGGCCCACCTGTAGAAGGCAGAGTGGGCTCTCTACACTGCTACTTTAGACAGTGGGCCCACCTGTAGAAGGTAGAGTGGGCTCTCTACACTGCTACTTTAGACAGTGGGCCCACCTGTAGAAGGTAGAGTGGGCTCTCGGTGGTGAGGAGGCTGAGGGTGGCGATGGCCGCCGCTCCGGGCAGCAGAGAGACCCCCACGAAGACTCGCCACGCAGATTGTCCACCCCACCTCATGTCCTCACTCCAGCCTGGTGAGAGTGTGGGTGAGTGTGGCGAGTGTGGGTGAGTGTGTGGGTGAGTGTGTGGGTGAGTGTGTGGGTGAGTGTGTGGGTGAGTGTGTGGGTGAGTGTGTGGGTGAGTGTGTGGGTGAGTGAGTAGGTGAGTGTGCAGGTGAGTGTGTAGGTGAGTGTACAGGTGAGTGAGGAGGTGCCCCTCACCGTAGGTGTGCAGCGTGGCGGTGAGTGTGTAGGTGAGTAGGTGAGTGTGTGTACAGGTGAGTAGGTGAGTGTGTGTACAGGTGAGTATGTGAGTGTGTGTACAGGTGAGTATGTGAGTGTGTGTACAGGTGAGTATGTGAGTGTGTGTACAGGTGAGTATGTGAGTGTGTGTACAGGTGAGTATGTGAGTGTGTGTACAGGTGAGTATGTGAGTGTGTGTACAAGTGAATGTGTACAGGCGAGTATGTGTCCCAGGTGCTCCTCACCGTAGGTGTGCAGCGTGGCGGTGAGTGTGTAGGTGAGTAGGTGAGTGTGTGTACAGGTGAGTATGTGAGTGTGTGTACAGGTGAGTGTGTAGAGGTGAGTGTGTAGAGGTGAGTGTGTACAGGTGAGTGTGTGAGAGTGTGTACAGGTGAGTGTGTAGAGGTGAGTGTGTACAGGTGAGTGTGTGAGAGTGTGTACAGGTGAGTGTGTAGAGGTGAGTGTGTACAGGTGAGTATGTGAGTGTGTGTACAGGTGAGTGTGTACAGGTGAGTGTGTAGAGGTGAGTGTGTACAGGTGAGTGTGAGAGTGTGTACAGGTGAGTGTGTAGAGGTGAGTGTGTACAGGTGAGTGTGTAGAGGTGAGTGTGTACAGGTGAGTGTGTGAGAGTGTGTACAGGTGAGTGTGTAGAGGTGAGTGTGTACAGGTGAGTATGTGAGTGTGTGTACAGGTGAGTGTGTACAGGTGAGTGTGTAGAGGTGAGTGTGTACAGGTGAGTGTGTGAGAGTGTGTACAGGTGAGTGTGTACAGGTGAGTGTGTAGAGGTGAGTGTGTACAGGTTAGTGTGTACAGGTGAGTGTGTACAGGTGAGTGTGAGTGTGTACAGGTGAGTGTGTAGAGGTGAGTGTGTACAGGTGAGTGTGTACAGGTGAGTGTGTGAGGGTGTGTACAGGTGAGTGTGTAGAGGTGAGTGTGTAGAGGTGAGTGTGTACAGGTGAGTGTGAGAGTGTGTACAGGTGAGTGTGTAGAGGTGAGTGTGTACAGGTGAGTAGGTGAGTGTGTGTACAGGTGAGTAGGTGAGTGTGTGTACAGGTGAGTAGGTGAGTGTGTGTACAAGTGAATGTGTACAGGTGAGTGTGTACAGGTGAGTATGTGTCCCAGGTGCTCCTCACCGTAGGTGTGCAGCGTGGCGGTGAGTGTGTGGGTGTGTAGGTGGTGAGTGTGTAGGTGGTCAGTGTGTAGGTGGTGAGTGTGTAGGTGAGTAGGTGAGTGTGTAGGTGAGTGTGTAGGTGAGTAGGTGAGTAGGTGAGTGTGTAGGTGGTGAGTGTGTAGGTGGTCAGTGTGTAGGTGGTCAGTGTGTAGGTGGTGAGTGTGTAGGTGAGTAGGTGAGTGTGTAGGTGAGTGTGTAGGTGAGTAGGTGAGTAGGTGAGTGTGTAGGTGGTGAGTGTGTAGGTGGTCAGTGTGTAGGTGGTCAGTGTGTAGGTGGTGAGTGTGTAGGTGAGTAGGTGAGTGTGTAGGTGAGTGTGTAGGTGAGTAGGTAAGTAGGTGAGTGTACAGGTGAGTGTGGGTGAGTGTGTAGGTGAGTGTGTAGGTGGTGAGTGTGTAGGTGAGTGTGTAGGTGGTGAGTGTGTAGGTGAGTGTGTAGGTGAGTGTGTAGGTGAGTGTGTAGGTGAGTGTGTATGTGAGTAGGTGAGTGTGTAGGTGGTGAGTGTGTAGGTGAGTGTGTAGGTGGTGAGTGTGTAGGTGAGTGTGTAGGTGGTGAGTGTGTAGGTGAGTAGGTGAGTAGGTGAGTGTGTAGGTGAGTAGGTGAGTGTACAGGTGAGTGTACAGGTGTGTGTACAGGTGAGTGTGTAGGTGAGTAGGTGAGTGTGTGTAGAGGTGAGGATGTGCCCCTCACCGTAGGTGTGCAGGGTGGCGGTCAGTGTGTGGGTGAGTGTGTGGGTGAGTGTGTGGGTGAGTGTGTGGGTGAGTGTGTGGGTGAGTGTGTGGGTGAGTGAGTGTGTTGGTGAGTGTGTTGGTGAGTGTGTTGGTGAGTGTGTGGGTGAGTGTGTAGGTGAGTGTGTGAGTGAGTGGTGAGTGTGTGGGTGAGTGTAGAGGTGAGGATGTGCGCCTCACCGTAGGTGTGCAGGGTGTGGGTGAGTGTGTATACAGGTGAGTAGGTGAGTGTGTAGCTGAGTGAGTAGGTGAGTGTACAGGTGAGTGTGTGGGTGAGTGTGTGGGTGTGTGTACAGGTGAGTGTGTAGCTGAGTGAGTAGGTGAGTGTACAGGTGAGTGTACAGGTGAGTGTAGGTGAGTGTGTACAGGTGAGTGTGTAGAGGTGAGTGTGTAGAGGTGAGGATGTGCGCCTCACCGTAGGTGTGCAGGGTGTGGGTGAGTGTGTATACAGGTGAGTAGGTGAGTGTGTAGCTGAGTGAGTAGGTGAGTGTGTGGGTGTGTGTACAGGTGAGTGTGTACAGGTGAGTGTGTACAGGTGAGTGTGTACAGGTGAGTGTGTAGAGGTGAGGATGTGCGCCTCACCGTAGGTGTGCAGGGTGTGGGTGAGTGTGTATACAGGTGAGTAGGTGAGTGTGTAGCTGAGTGAGTAGGTGAGTGTGTGGGTGTGTGTACAGGTGAGTGTGTACAGGTGAGTGTGTACAGGTGAGTGTGTACAGGTGAGTGTGTAGAGGTGAGGATGTGCGCCTCACCGTAGGTGTGCAGCGTGGCGGTGCCGAGGGCTCCGGCGAGCGCCGTGCCGAGTCCCCAGGCGAGACAGAGCCACGAGACGTGTCTCAGTCGCCTCGTGGCGCCCAGAGACTCCACGTGCAGACACACGGAGACAGGCAGCACCCCGCCCATACTGAGACACACAGAGACACACAGAGACACACAGAGACACAGTGAGACACAGAGACACAGTGAGACACACAGAGACACACAGAGACACAGTGAGACACAGTGAGACACACAGAGACACACAGAGACACACGGAGACAGGCAGCACCCCGCCCATACTGAGACACACAGAGACACAGAGACACAGTGAGACACACAGAGAGACAGAGCCACGAGACGTGTCTCAGTCGCCTCGTGGCGCCCAGAGACTCCACGTGCAGACACACGGAGACAGGCAGCACCCCGCCCATACTGAGACACACAGAGACACACAGAGACACAGTGAGACAGGCAGCACCCCGCCCATACTGAGACACACTGAGACACACAGAGACACAGTGAGACACAGTGAGACACACAGAGAGACAGAGCCACGAGACGTGTCTCTGTCTCCTCGTGGCACCCAGAGACTCCACGTGCAGACACACGGAGACAGGCAGCACCCCGCCCATACTGAGACACACAGAGACACACAGAGACACAGTGAGACACACAGAGACACACAGTGACACACAGAGACACACAAAGACACACAGAGACACAGTGAGACACAGTGAGACACAGTGAGACACACGGAGACACGGTGAGACACACGGAGACACGGTGAGACACACAGTGACACACAGAGACACACAGAGACACACAGAGACACAGTGAGACACACAGAGACACAGTGACACAGTGAGACACAGAGACACACAGAGACACACAGAGACACAGTGAGACACACAGAGAGACAGTGAGACACACAGAGAGACAGTGAGACACACAGAGAGACACACAGAGACACAGTGAGACACAGAGACACGGTGAGACACACAGAGACACAGAGACACAGTGAGACACACAGAGACACACAGTGACACACAGAGACACAGTGAGACACAGTGAGACACAGAGACACACAGAGACACACAGAGAAACACACAGAGACACGGTGAGACACACAGAGACACAGTGAGACACACAGAGACACAGTGAGACACACAGAGACACACAGAGACACGGTGAGACACACAGAGACACACAGAGACACACAGAGAAACACACAGAGACACACACAGAGACACACAGAGACACAGTGAGACACACAGAGACACACAGAGACACGGTGAGACACACAGAGACACAGAGACACAGTGAGACACACAGAGACACACAGAGACACACAGAGAAACACACAGAGACACACACAGAGACACACAGAGACACACAGAGACACAGTGAGACACACAGAGACACAGAGACACAGTGAGACACACAGAGACACACAGAGAAACACACAGAGACACACAGAGACACAGAGACACACAGTGAGACACAGTGAGACACACAGTGAGACACACAGAGAGACACACAGAGAGACAGAGCCACGAGACGTGTCTCTGTCTCCTCGTGGCGCCCAGAGACTCCACGTGCAGACACACGGAGACAGGCAGCACCCCGCCCATACTGAGACACACAGAGACACACAGAGACACAGTGAGACACAGAGACACAGTGAGACACACAGAGACACACAGAGACACAGTGAGACACAGTGAGACACACAGAGACACACAGAGACACACGGAGACAGGCAGCACCCCGCCCATACTGAGACACACAGAGACACACAGAGACACAGTGAGACACAGAGACACAGTGAGACACACAGAGACACACAGAGACACAGTGAGACACAGTGAGACACACAGAGACACACAGAGACACAGAGACACAGTGAGACACAGTGAGACACACAGAGACACACAGAGACACACAGAGACACACAGAGACACACGGAGACAGGCAGCACCCCGCCCATACTGAGACACACAGAGACACGGTGAGACACACAGAGAGACAGTGAGACACACAGAGACACAGTGAGACACACAGAGAGACAGTGAGACACACAGAGACACAGTGAGACACACAGAGAGACAGTGAGACACAGTGAGACACACAGAGAGACAGTGAGACACAGTGAGACACACGGAGACACGGTGAGACACACGGAGACACGTTGAGACACACAGAGACACACGGAGACACAGTGAGACACACAGAGACACAGTGAGACACACAGAGACACAGTGAGACACACGGAGACACGGTGAGACACACGGAGACACGTTGAGACACACAGAGACACACGGAGACACACAGAGACACAGTGAGACACACAGAGAGACAGTGAGACACAGTGAGACACACGGAGACACGGTGAGACACACGGAGACACGTTGAGACACACAGAGACACACGGAGACACAGTGAGACACACAGAGACGCAGTGAGACACACAGAGACACAGTGAGACACACAGAGACACAGTGAGACACACGGAGACACACAGAGACACAGTGAGACACACAGAGACACAGTGAGACACACGGAGACACACAGAGACACAGTGAGACACACAGAGACACGGTGAGACACACGGAGACACGGTGAGACACACGGAGACACAGTGAGACACACAGAGACACAGTGAGACACACAGAGACACAGTGAGACACACAGAGACACAGTGAGACACACAGAGACACAGTGAGACACACAGAGACACAGTGAGACACACAGAGACACAGTGAGACACACAGAGACACAGTGAGACACACAGAGACACAGTGAGACACACAGAGACACAGTGAGACACACAGAGACACAGTGAGACACACGGAGACACACAGAGACACAGTGAGACACACAGAGACACAGTGAGACACACGGAGACACAGTGAGACACACAGAGACACAGTGAGACACACGGAGACACAGTGAGACACACGGAGACACAGTGAGACACACGGAGACACAGTGAGACACACAGAGACACAGTGAGACACAGAGACACAGTGAGACACACGGAGACACGGTGAGACACACGGAGACACAGTGAGACACACAGAGAGACAGTGAGACACACAGAGACACAGTGAGACACACGGAGACACGGTGAGACACACGGAGACACGTTGAGACACACAGAGACACACAGAGACACAGTGAGACACACAGAGAGACAGTGAGACACACAGAGACACAGTGAGACACACAGAGACACAGTGAGACACACAGAGACACAGTGAGACACACAGAGACACAGTGAGACACACAGAGACACAGTGAGACACACGGAGACACACAGAGACACAGTGAGACACACAGAGACACAGTGAGACACACAGAGAGACAGTGAGACACACAGAGACACGGTGAGACACACGGAGACACGTTGAGACACACAGAGACACAGTGAGACACACAGAGACACAGTGAGACACACAGAGACACAGTGAGACACACAGAGACACAGTGAGACACACAGAGACACGGTGAGACACACAGAGACACAGTGAGACACACAGAGAGACAGTGAGACACACAGAGACACAGTGAGACACACAGAGACACAGTGAGACACACAGAGACACGGTGAGACACACAGAGACACAGTGAGACACACAGAGACACAGTGAGACACACAGAGACACAGTGAGACACACAGAGACACAGTGAGACACACAGAGAGACAGTGAGACACACAGAGACACAGTGAGACACACAGAGACACAGTGAGACACACAGAGACACAGTGAGACACACAGAGACACAGTGAGACACACAGAGACACAGTGAGACACACAGAGACACAGTGAGACACACGGAGACACGTTGAGACACACAGAGACACAGTGAGACACACAGAGACACAGTGAGACACACAGAGAGACAGTGAGACACACAGAGACACAGTGAGACACACGGAGACACGGTGAGACACACGGAGACACGGTGAGACACACAGAAAGACAGTGAGACACACAGAGACACACGGAGACACAGTGAGACACACAGAAAGACAGTGAGACACAGTGAGACACACGGAGACACAGTGAGACACACAGAGACACACAGAGACACACGAAGACATGGTGAGAGACGTGAAGGTGCGTGAGCGGTGGTGAGTGTAGTGGTGAGTGTAGTGGTGAGTGTAGTGGTGAGTGTAGTGGTGAGTGTGTTGGTGAGTGAGTGGTGAGTGAGTGGTGAGTGTGTGGGTGAGTGAGTGGTGAGTGAGTGGTGAGTGTGTGGGTGAGTGTAGTGGTGAGTGTGGTGGTGAGTGTGGTGGTGAGTGTGGTGGTGAGTGTGGTGGTGAGTGTGTGGGTGAGTGAGTGGTGAGTGAGTGGTGAGTGTAGTGGTGAGTGTAGTGGTGAGTGTAGTGGTGAGTGTGTTGGTGAGTGTAGTGGTGAGTGTGTGGGTGAGTGTGTGGGTGAGTGAGTGGTGGGTGTGTGGGTGAGTGTGTTGGTGAGTGTGTGGGTGAGTGAGTGGTGAGTGAGTGGGTGAGTGAGTGGGTGAGTGTGTTGGTGAGTGTGTGGGTGAGTGAGTGGTGAGTGAGTGGTGGGTGTGTGGGTGAGTGTGTGGGTGAGTGAGTGGTGAGTGTGTGGGTGAGTGTGTTGGTGAGTGAGTGGTGAGTGTGTGGGTGAGTGTGTGGGTGAGTGTGTTGGTGAGTGTGTGGGTGAGTGAGTGGGTGAGTGAGTGGTGAGTGAGTGGGTGAGTGAGTGGGTGAGTGTGTTGGTGAGTGTGTGGGTGAGTGAGTGGTGAGTGAGTGGTGGGTGTGTGGGTGAGTGAGTGGGTGAGTGTGTTGGTGAGTGTGTGGGTGAGTGTGTGGGTGAGTGAGTGGTGAGTGTGTGGGTGAGTGTGTTGGTGAGTGTGTGGGTGAGTGTGTGGGTGAGTGAGTGGTGAGTGAGTGGGTGAGTGAGTGGGTGAGTGTGTTGGTGAGTGTGTTGGTGAGTGTGTTGGTGAGTGTGTGGGTGAGTGTGTTGGTGAGTGAGTGGTGAGTGGTGAGTGTGTGGGTGAGTGTGTTGGTGAGTGTGTGGGTGAGTGTGTGGGTGAGTGAGTGGTGAGTGGTGAGTGTGTGGGTGAGTGTGTGGGTGAGTGAGTGGTGAGTGGTGAGTGTGTGGGTGAGTGTGTGGGTGAGTGAGTGGTGAGTGGTGAGTGTGTGGGTGAGTGAGTGGTGGGTGTGTGGGTGAGTGAGTGGTGAGTGAGTGGTGAGTGTGTGGGTGAGTGAGTGTGTGGGTGAGTGTGTGGGTGAGTGTGTGGGTGAGTGTGTGGGTGAGTGTGTTGGTGAGTGAGTGGTGAGTGTGTGGGTGAGTGTGTGGGTGGGTGAGTGGTGAGTGAGTGGTGGGTGTGTGGGTGAGTGAGTGGTGAGTGTGTGGGTGAGTGTGTGGGTGAGTGAGTGGTGAGTGTGTTGGTGAGTGTGTGGGTGAGTGTGTGGGTGAGTGTGTTGGTGAGTGTGTGGGTGAGTGAGTGGTGAGTGGTGAGTGTGTGGGTGAGTGTGTGGGTGAGTGTGTGGGTGAGTGAGTGGTGAGTGTGTTGGTGAGTGTGTGGGTGAGTGTGTGGGTGAGTGAGTGGTGAGTGTGTTGGTGAGTGTGTGGGTGAGTGAGTGGTGAGTGGTGAGTGTGTGGGTGAGTGTGTTGGTGAGTGTGTGGGTGAGTGTGTGGGTGAGTGAGTGGTGAGTGGTGAGTGTGTGGGTGAGTGTGTGGGTGAGTGAGTGGTGAGTGTGTTGGTGAGTGTGTGGGTGAGTGTGTGGGTGAGTGAGTGGTGAGTGGTGAGTGTGTGGGTGAGTGTGTGGGTGAGTGTGTGGGTGAGTGAGTGGTGAGTGAGTGGTGAGTGTGTGGGTGAGTGAGTGGTGAGTGAGTGGTGGGTGTGTGGGTGAGTGTGTGGTGAGTGAGTGGTGAGTGTGTGGGTGAGTGAGTGGTGAGTGAGTGGTGAGTGTGTTGGTGAGTGTGTGTGTGAGTGAGTGGTGAGTGTGTTGGTGAGTGTCTGGGTGAGTGTGTTGGTGAGTGTGTTGGTGAGTGTGTTGGTGAGTGAGTGAGTGAGTGGTGAGTGTGTGGGTGAGTGAGTGAGTGCTGAGTGTGTTGGTGAGTGAGTGAGTGGTGAGTGTGTGGGTGAGTGGTGAGTGTGTGGGTGAGTGAGTGTGTTGGTGAGTGGGTGAGTGTGTGAGTGAGTGAGTGTGTGGGTGAGTGAGTGGTGAGTGTGTGGGTGAGTGTGTGGGTGAGTGATTGGTGAGTGTGTGGGTGAGTGTGTGGGTGAGTGTGTGGGTGAGTGAGTGGTGAATGAGTGGTGAGTGTGTTGGTGAGTGAGTGAGTGAGTGCTGAGTGTGTTGGTGAGTGAGTGAGTGGTGAGTGTGTGGGTGAGTGGTGAGTGTGTTGGTGAGTGTGTGGGTGAGTGAGTGGTGAGTGTGTTGGTGAGTGAGTGAGTGGTGAGTGTGTGGGTGAGTGGTGAGTGTGTGGGTGAGTGAGTGGGTGAGTGTGTGGGTGAGTGAGTGGGTGAGTGTGTGGGTGAGTGGTGAGTGTGTGGGTGAGTGAGTGGGTGAGTGTGTGGGTGAGTGAGTGTGTTGGTGAGTGGGTGAGTGAGTGAGTGAGTGGTGAGTGTGTGGGTGAGTGAGTGTGTGAGTGGTGAGTGTGTTGGTGAGTGAGTGGTGAGTGTGTGGGTGAGTGATTGGTGAGTGTGTGTCTGAGTGAGTGGTGAGTGTGTGGGTGAGTGAGTGTGTGAGTGGTGAGTGTGTTGGTGAGTGAGTGGTGAGTGTGTGGGTGAGTGAGTGGTGAGTGTGTGGGTGAGTGAGTGTGTGATTGGTGAGTGTGTGGGTGAGTGAGTGGTGAGTGTGTTGGTGGGTGTGTGAGTGTGTTGGTGAGTGTGTGAGTGTGTTGGTGAGTGAGTGGGTGTGTGTGTTGGTGAGTGAGTGGTGAGTGAGTGGGTGAGTGTGTGGGTGAGCACCCCAGCGCCCCCAGCATCCGGCAGGTGAGGAAGGCTCCATAGGAGGTGGTGAGCGTGGTGAGTGTGTGGGTGAGTGTGTGGGTGAGTGTGTGGGTGTGTGGGTGAGTGTGTGGGTGAGTGGTGAGTGTGTGGGTGAGTGTGTGGGTGTGTGGGTGAGTGTGTGGGTGAGTGTGTGGGTGAGCGTGGTGAGTGTGTGGGTGAGTGTGTGGGTGAGTGTGTGGGTGTGTGGGTGAGTGTGTGGGTGAGTGGTGAGTGTGTGGGTGAGTGTGTGGGTGAGTGTGTGGGTGAGTGTGTGGGTGAGTGGTGAGTGTGTGGGTGAGTGTGTGGGTGAGTGTGTTGGTGAGTGTGTAGGTGAGTGTGTAGGTGAGTGCGTGGTGAGTGTGTGGGTGTGTGGGTGGGTGAGTGTGTGGGTGAGTGAGTGGTGAGTGTGTGGGTGAGTGATTGGGTGAGTGTGTGGGTGAGTGTGTTGGTGAGTGTGTGGGTGAGTGAGTGTGTTGGTGAGTGTGTGAGTGAGTGAGTGAGTGGTGAGTGTGTGAGTGAGTGGGTGAGTGTGTGGGTGAGTGAGTGTGTTGGTGAGTGGGTGAGTGTGTGAGTGGGTGAGTGAGTGAGTGAGTGGGTGGGTGAGTGTGTGGGCGAGTGTGTTGGTGAATGTGTTGGTGAGTGTGTTGGTGAGTGAGTGTGTTGGTGAGTGTGTGAGTGATTGGTGAGTGTGTTGGTGAGTGTGTGAGTGAGTGTGTGTGTGGGTGGGAACCCTGGCTGACGGAGGAGGTGTTCAGGTTAATTGAGAAAAAGCGACAGGCCCACTCTCATCGCCTACAGCATCCCACGTCAGAGAATGAGGAGGTTTACCGCAGCCTTCGCTCGGAGGTTCGGAGAGCCGTAAGGCGCTGTAAGGATGGGTGGTGGTCGCGGGTTGCTGAGGAGATGGAGTCTGCCTCAGTGGCCCGCGATCACAAATCACTATTTAACTCCATCAAAAAAGTAACCTGCAGTGCCACACCTATTACCATCATTAGAGGAAAAAACGGTGATCCAATCTCCGACCCCCAGGAACAGGTTTGCAGATTTGCTGAGCATTTCTGTGAGGTCCTGGGGGAGGGAAAATCTCTCAGCCAGGAAAACATCATGGCACAAAGTGGGGATAACCCTGCTGAGGCTGCGGTGCCTCAAATATTGGAAGAGGTCACCCCCTGTGAGTGGCTGGCTGAGGTACCGGCTGTTGAGGAAGTACTGAGGGCGATCCGGAGTCTGAGACCAGGGAAGGCACCGGGCAGAGATGATCTCCCAGGCGAAATGCTGAGGGAGGGTGGCGTTTGTGCACAGACTGCCCTATATGACATCATAACAACAGTCTGGACCACTGGACGGGTTCCGCAGGACTGGAAGGATGCCCTGGTGGTCCCCCTCTTTAAGAAGGGGGACCGCACAGACTGTAACAACTACAGGGGCATCTCACTCCTCAGTGTGCCGGGTAAGGTCCTGGCAAGGATTATTCAACATCGCCTTGCTAGGCATGCTGAGGAGAGGCTTGCGGAGCCCCAATGTGGTTTCAGGAAAGGGCGGTCCTGCACAGATGCCATATTTTCTGTCCGTCTGCTACAGCAGAGGTGTAGGGAATTCCAAAAAGACCTACATCTCTGCTTTATTGACCTGGTCAAGGCCTATGATACCATCAGTAGGACTGGGCTCTGGGTTGTTCTTCGTGCTTTCGGAGTCCCTGACCCTCTGCTCACGATCATTAAGGACCTTCATGATGGTGAGCGGGCCCGGGTAAAACTACGTGGCCGGGAGTCGGAGCCTTTCCCTGTACACCTTGGGGTGCGACAGGGATGTCCTCTGGCTCCCACATTATTTAACATCTATTTCGACTGCGTAGTTCGTGAAGCCTTCAATAGCTGTACCGGGGGAATTACCATTTGGTACAGATATAATGGGAGGCTGATCGACGCCCGGGTGCGATCAAGGGATGGCTCCCTATTGGTCAACCACGTTATGTATGCCGATGATTTGGTAATAGCTGCTCATTCAGAAGAGGAGTTGGAGACGCTGCTGCTGAGGCTGGAGTGTGCCACTAAGAGGTGGGGCCTTACCATCAGCCCCACCAAAACTAAGCACCTGCCTGGGTATTTTGTACCATCGGGCACTCCGCCCCCACAACTCCCAATCGGTGATGGGGCAGTTGTGGAGAGAGTAGAGAGTTTCCCATACCTGGGCAGTGTGCTCATGACCAGCTCCAGTTTATCAGCAGAGGTCTCACTCCGAATCAGTCGAGCGGCAATATCTTTTCATCGGTTGCGTAACGCTGTGTGGAAGCTACCTGGTCTGTCGCTCCGCACGAAGCTTCAGGTCTTCTCGGCCACGGTCATTCCCTCCCTTCTCTACGCTTGCGAAACGTGGACCCCCCTAGTGGAGCATCTTCGCCGGTTGGAAACATTTAGGCTGGCCTGCCTACGATCCATCCTGGGTTTGACCAGGCTGGATTGTGTGAGGAGCTCACAAGTCCTTGAAAGATCTGGGCAAAGTCCCATCAGTGAGCTCCTCCGGCAGGCAAGGCTGCGTTGGCTGGGTCATGTAGCCCGCATGCCCAGCCACCGCATGCCTAAGCAGCTTTTGTTCGGCCGGATCGAGGGGGCTAAACGGGCGCGGCACGGGCTAGAGAAGAGATGGAGTGATGTGGTACAGGAGGACGTGGAGCTGAGTGGACTTGCCGATGACTGGTACCAGCGGTGTCAAGATCGGCCTCAGTGGAGGAGGCTCGTGAAGGACGCTACTGGGCAGTTGGAGGCAGTCGCCCTCCAACAACAACGGAGGGCGGAGGAGCGACGCTCACAACAACGAGCGGAGCGCCGGGTGGCTAAAGCACAGCAAGTTGGCACAGTAGGGGGCACAGGTGGTGCATCAGCCAGTCATCTCGGTCATCTCGGTCAGTCGACCCGTGGCACCTGGGTCTGCCCCGTGACCTCCTGCCAGCGGGCGTTCGACACTTCACGTGGCCTCAAGGTGCACATGGCCTGGCACAAGCGTCGTGGTGACGTCACCGCCACTTAGTGGCGAATGGCGGTTGTTGTTGTGGGTGGGTGTGTGGCTGAGTGAGTGGGTGAGTGTGTGGGTGAGTGAGTGAGTGTGTGGGTGAGTGTGTGGGTGAGCACCCCAGCGCCCCCAGCATCCTGCAGGTGAGGAAGGCTCCGTAGGAGGTGGTGAGCGTGGAGAAGATGGAGAAGATGGTGGAGGTGGTGAGCGCGGTGAGCAGCGCCTTCCGGCGACCCACCAAGTCGCTCACCACCCCGCACCCCACGGAGCCCAGCACCAGAGACAGCTGCACCAGCACGCCTGCACACTCACCACACACTCACCACTCACTCACCCACACACTCACCCACTCACTCACCCACTCACTCACCCACACACTCACTCACCCACTCACTCACCCACTCACTCACTCACCCACCCACTCACCCATTACTCACCACTCACTCACCCACTCACCCACACACTCACCCACACACTCACTCACACACTCACCCACACACTCACCCACACACTCACCCACACACTCACCACTCACTCACTCACACACACTCACCCACCCACTCACTCACCCACACACTCACCCACACACCCACCCACTCACTCACCACTCACTCACCAACACACTCATCAATCACTCACCCACACACTAACCCACACACTCACCCACACACTCACTCACACACTCACTCACCCACTCACCCACACACTCACTCACCCACTCACTCACCCACACACTCACCCACACACTCACTCACACACTCACTCACCCACTCACTCACCCACACACTCACCCACACACTCACCCACACACTCACTCACCCACTCACTCACCCACACACTCACCCACACACTCACCCACACACTCACTCACCCACTCACTCACACACACACTCACCAAGTCGCTCACCACTCACTCACCAACACGCTCACCACTCACTCACCCACTCACTCACCAACACACTCACCCACACACTCACTCACTCACCACACACTCACCCACACACTCACCCACACACTCACTCACCCACTCACTCACCCACACACTCACCCACACACTCACCCACACACTCACTCACCCACTCACTCACCCACACACTCACCAAGTCGCTCACCACTCACTCACCAACACACTCACACACTCACTCACCCACTCACTCACCAACACACTCACCCACACACTCACTCACTCACCACACACTCACCCACTCACTCACCCACTCACTCACCAACACACTCACCCACACACTCACTCACTCACCACTCACTCACCCACTCACTCACCCACACACTCACCCACACACTCACCCACACACTCACTCACCCACTCACTCACCCACACACTCACCAAGTCGCTCACCACTCACTCACCAACACACTCACACACTCACTCACCCACTCACTCACCAACACACTCACCCACACACTCACTCACTCACCACACACTCACCCACTCACTCACCCACTCACTCACCAACACACTCATCAATCACTCACACACACACTCACCCACTCACCACTCACTCACCCACTCACCCACCCACACACTCGCCCACACACTCACCAACACACTCACCCAGACACTCACCTACACACTCACCACTACACTCACCTACACACTCACCAGTTACTCACCACACACTCACCACACCTCACCACACTTCACCACACCAGGGTCAGGCCACACCACCCCTCACCACACCTCACCACACCAGGGTCAGGCCACACCACACCTCACCACACCACACTGACTCACAGAGCCAGCCCTTGGCGTCCCTCCCACACAGCTCCCGCTCTGCGCTGGGCAGTGCCAGCCACACCACACTGACTCACACCACACCTCACCACACCAGGTCTCACCACACCACACTGACTCACAGAGCCAGCCCTTGGCGTCCCTCCCACACAGCTCCCGCTCTGCGCTGGGCAGTGCCAGCCACACCACACTGACTCACACCACACCTCACCACACCAGGTCTCACCACACCACACTGACTCACAGAGCCAGCCCTTGGCGTCCCTCCCACACAGCTCCCGCTCTGCGCTGGGCAGTGCCAGCCACACCACACTGACTCACACCACACCTCACCACACCAGGTCTCACCACACCACACTGACTCACAGAGCCAGCCCTTGGCGTCCCTCCCACACAGCTCCCGCTCTGCGCTGGGCAGTGCCAGCCACACCAGGAGGCGCTCCGCTCCGTCGGCCGCCACCGCCGGCCCCAACGCCGCCAGGAGGCGCCACTGAGCCGCCCCGTGACCACTCGCCTCGAGAGCAGCCTCCAGGGGGGGGCCAGGGGGGGGGGCCTGGGGGGCGGGGCCTGGGGGGGTGGAGAGGGGGGGGGTGGTGGGTGGGTGGGGGGTGGTGGGCAGGTGGAGAGGGGGGGGTGGTGGGGGGTGGGTGTGTGATGGTGGGTGTGTGATGGTGGGTGTGGTGAGTGTGTGGTGGGTGTGGTGAGTGTGTGGTGGGTGGTGGTGGGTGGTGGTGGTGGGTGGTGGTGGTGGGTGGTGGTGGTGGGTGGTGGTGGGTGGTGGTGGGTGTGTGATGGTGGTGGTGGGTGGGTGGTGGTGGTTGTGGGTGGGTGGTGGTGGGTGGTAGGTGGTGGTGGTGGGTGGGTGATGGGTGGTGGGTGGGTGAGTGAGTGAGTGGGTGGGTGAGTAAGTGAGTGGGTGGGTGAGTGAGTGAGTGGGTGGGTGGGTGAGTGAGTGGGTGAGTGAGTGGGTGAGTGAGTGGGTGAGTGAGTGGGTGAGTGAGTGAGTGGGTGAGTGAGTGAGTGGGTGGGTGAGTGAGTGAGTGGGTGGGTGAGTGAGTGAGTGGTTGAGTGGGTGGGTGAGTGAGTGAGTGAGTAAGTGGGTGAGTGAGTGGGTGAGTGAGTGGGTGGGTGGGTGAGTGGGTGGGTGGGTGAGTGGGTGAGTGAGTGGGTGGGTGAGTGGGTGAGTGAGTGGGTGAGTGAGTGGGTGAGTGGGTGAGTGAGTGGGTGAGTGGATGAGTGAGTGAGTGAGTGGGTGAGTGAGCGAGTGGGTGAGTGAGCGAGTGGGTGAGTGAGCGAGTGGGTGAGTGAGTGAGTGAGTGAGTGGGTGAGTGAGTGAGTGGGTGAGTGAGTGGGTGGGTGGGTGGGTGAGTGGGTGAGTGAGTGGGTGAGTGAGTGAGTGAGTGGGTGAGTGGGTGGGTGGGTGAGTGAGTGAGTGAGTGGGTGAGTGAGTGGGTGAGTGGGTGGGTGGGTGAGTGAGTGAGTGGGTGAGTGGGTGGGTGGGTGAGTGAGTGGGTGAGTGAGTGAGTGAGTGGGTGAGTGAGTGAGTGGGTGAGTGAGTGAGTGAGTGGGTGGGTGGGTGGGTGAGTGGGTGAGTGAGTGGGTGAGTGAGTGAGTGGGTGAGTGAGTGGGTGAGTGAGTGGGTGGGTGAGTGAGTGAGTGAGTGAGTGGGTGAGTGAGTGAGTGAGTGGGTGAGTGAGTGGGTGAGTGGGTGGGTGGGTGAGTGAGTGAGTGGGTGAGTGGGTGGGTGGGTGAGTGAGTGGGTGAGTGGGTGAGTGAGTGGGTGAGTGGGTGAGTGAGTGGGTGAGTGGGTGGGTGAGTGAGTGGGTGAGTGGGTGAGTGAGTGAGTGGGTGAGTGGGTGGGTGAGTGGGTGAGTGAGTGAGTGGGTGAGTGAGTGAGTGGGTGAGTGAGTGGGTGAGTGAGTGGGTGGGTGGGTGGGTGAGTGAGTGGGTGGGTGGGTGGGTGAGTGAGTGAGTGGGTGAGTGGGTGGGTGGGTGAGTGAGTGGGTGAGTGGGTGAGTGGGTGGGTGGGTGAGTGAGTGGGTGAGTGAGTGAGTGGGTGAGTGAGTGAGTGGGTGAGTGAGTGGGTGGGTGGGTGAGTGGGTGAGTGGGTGAGTGAGTGAGTGAGTGGGTGAGTGAGTGGGTGCGTGAGTGGGTGGGTGAGTGAGTGGGTGAGTGAGTGGGTGAGTGAGTGGGTGAGTGGGTGGGTGGGTGAGTGAGTGGGTGAGTGGGTGGGTGGGTGAGTGAGTGGGTGAGTGGGTGAGTGAGTGGGTGAGTGGGTGGGTGGGTGAGTGAGTGGGTGAGTGGGTGAGTGGGTGAGTGAGTGGGTGAGTGGGTGGGTGGGTGAGTGAGTGAGTGGGTGAGTGGGTGGGTGGGTGAGTGAGTGAGTGAGTGAGTGAGTGGGTGAGTGAGTGGGTGAGTGAGTGAGTGAGTGGGTGAGTGAGTGAGTGAGTGGGTAAGTGGGTGAGTGAGTGAGTGGGTGAGTGAGTGGGTGAGTGGGTGGGTGGGTGAGTGGGTGAGTGAGTGGGTGAGTGAGTGAGTGGGTGAGTGAGTGGGTGAGTGGGTGGGTGGGTGGGTGAGTGAGTGGGTGAGTGGGTGAGTGAGTGGGTGAGTGAGTGGGTGAGTGAGTGAGTGGGTGAGTGAGTGAGCGAGTGAGTGGGTGAGTGAGTGGGTGGGTGGGTGAGTGGGTGAGTGAGTGGGTGAGTGAGTGGGTGAGTGGGTGGGTGGGTGAGTGAGTGAGTGAGTGGGTGAGTGAGTGGGTGAGTGGGTGGGTGGGTGAGTGAGTGGGTGAGTGGGTGGGTGGGTGAGTGAGTGGGTGAGTGGGTGAGTGATTGGGTGAGTCCTCACCTGTATCTGACGCCATCTGATATCCGCGCTCCTCCCCTCCCTCCTCGTCATGGCCTTCAGTTGCATCACTCCTTGCGTCTGGGTCACGGGGTCACGGGGTCACATGGTCAAGGGGTCACAGGAACTTAGGGACTCACTCAGAGACCCGTAGACTCACTCAGAAACCCGTAGACTCGCACAGAGACCCATAGACTCACACAGAGACCCATAGACTCACACAGAGACCCATAGACTCACACAGAGACCCATAGACTCACACAAAGACCCATAGACTCACACAGAGACCCATAGACTCACACAAAGACCCATAGACTCATCACACAGAGACCCACAGAATCACCACACAGAGACCCATAGACTCATCACAGAGACCCACAGACTCACACAGAGACCCATAGACTCACACAGAGACCCACAGACTCACACAGAGACCCACAGACTCACACAGAGACCCATAGACTCACACAGAGACCCATAGACTCACCACACAGAGACCCATAAACTCACACAGAGACCCACAGACTCACCACACAGAGACCCACAGACTCACCACAGAGACCCACAGACTCACCACAGAGACCCACAGACTCACCACACAGAGACCCGTAGACTCACACAGAGACCCATATACTCACACAGAGACCCATAGACTCACACAGAGACCCACAGACTCACACAGAGACCCGTAGACTCACACAGAGACCCACAGACTCAGCACACAGAGACACAGACTCACACAGAGACCCACAGACTCACCACACAGATACCCATAGATTCACCACAGAGACCCACAGACTCACTCACAGAGACCCATAGACTCATCACAGAGACCCGTAGACTCACTTACAGAGAGACATAGACTCACACAGAGACCCATAGACTCAGACAGAGACCCACAGACTCAGACAGAGACCCACAGACTCACATAGAGACCCATAGACTCACACAGAGACCCACAAACTCATCACACAGAGACCCACAGACTCACCACAGAGACCCACAGACTCACCACAGAGACCCACAGACTCACCACAGAGACCCACAGACTCACCACAGAGACCCGTAGACTCACACAGAGACCCATAGACTCACACAGAGACCCGCAAACTCATCACACAGAGACCCACAAACTCATCACACAGAGACCCACAGACTCATCACACAGAGACCCACAAACTCATCACACAGAGACCCACAGACTCATCACACAGAGACCCACAGACTCATCACACAGAGACCCGCAAACTCATCACACAGAGACCCACAAACTCATCACACAGAGACCCACAGACTCATCACACAGAGACCCACAAACTCATCACACAGAGACCCGCAAACTCATCACACAGAGACCCACAAACTCATCACACAGAGACCCACAGACTCATCACACAGAGACCCACAAACTCATCACACAGAGACCCACAGACTCATCACACAGAGACCCACAAACTCATCACACAGAGACCCACAAACTCATCACACAGAGACCCACAAACTCATCACACAGAGACCCGCAAACTCATCACACAGAGACCCACAAACTCATCACACAGAGACCCACAGACTCACCACAGAGACCCACAGACTCACCACAGAGACCCACAGACTCGCACACAGATACCCATGCACCGCTGTGTGTAGAGAGCTCGTGGCGTGAGAACGCCTCGTGATGGCGGTGCTGTAGGGGGTAGGGGGGGTACCCCCTTGGTTTACAGGGCTCACAGGGGTGCAAGCCTCACCCTCATCCACTTGGGAGGGGTCCTGGTTTGGGGTCCACCGCTCCCCCCCCTCCTCCTCGCCACCATCGCCACCATCGTCAAAGCGTTCGTAGCCCTGTCCAGACACCTCGTCCTGATAGGTGAGTGGGTGAGTGTACAGGTGAATAGGTAGATAGGTGAGTGGGTGGGTGAGTGTACAGGTGAATAGGTAGATAGGTGAGTGGGTGAGTGTACAGGTGAATAGGTAGATAGGTGAGTGGGTGGGTGTACAGGTGAATAGGTAGATAGGTGAGTGGGTGGGTGAGTGTACAGGTGAATGGGTAGATAGGTGAGTGGGTGGGTGTACAGGTGAATAGGTAGGTGGGTGGGTGGGTGAGTGTACAGGTGAATAGGTAGATAGGTGAGTGGGTGAGTGTACAGGTGAATAGGTAGATAGGTGGGCGGGTGGGTGAGTGTACAGGTGAATAGGTAGATAGGTGAGTGGGTGGGTGTACAGGTGAATAGGTAGATAGATGAGTGGGTGGGTGTACAGGTGAATAGGTAGATAGGTGGGTGGGTGGGTGAGTGTACAGGTGAATAGGTAGATAGGTGGGTGGGTGAGTGTACAGGTGAATGGGTAGATAGGTGAGTGGGTGGGTGTACAGGTGAATAGGTAGATAGGTGAGTGGGTGGGTGAGTGTACAGGTGAATGGGTAGATAGGTGAGTGGGTGGGTGGGTGTACAGGTGAATAGGTAGATAGGTGGGTGGGTGAGTGTACAGGTGAATAGGTAGATAGGTGAGTGGGTGAGTGTACAGGTGAATAGGTAGATAGGTGGGCGGGTGGGTGAGTGTACAGGTGAATAGGTAGATAGGTGAGTGGGTGGGTGTACAGGTGAATAGGCAGATAGGTGAGTGGGTGGGTGTACAGGTGAATAGGTAGATAGGTGGGTGGGTGAGTGTACAGGTGAATAGGTAGATAGGTGGGTGGGTGAGTGTACAGGTGAATGGGTAGATAGGTGAGTGGGTGGGTGTACAGGTGAATAGGTAGATAGGTGAGTAGGTGGGTGAGTGTACAGGTGAATGGGTAGATAGGTGAGTGGGTGGGTGGGTGTACAGGTGAATAGGTAGATAGGTGGGTGGGTGAGTGTACAGGTGAATAGGTAGATAGGTGGGCGGGTGGGTGAGTGTACAGGTGAATAGGTAGATAGGTGAGTGGGTGGGTGTACAGGTGAATAGGTATATAGGTGAGTGGGTGGGTGTACAGGTGAATAGGTAGATAGGTGGGTGGGTGGGTGGGTGAGTGTACAGGTGAATAGGTAGATAGGTGGGTGGGTGGGTGAGTGTACAGGTGAATGGGTAGATAGGTGAGTGGGTGGATGTACAGGTGAATAGGTAGATAGGTGAGTGGGTGAGTGTACAGGTGAATAGGTAGATAGGTGAGTGGGTGGGTGAGTGTACAGGTGAATAGGTAGATAGGTGGGTGGGTGAGTGTACAGGTGAATAGGTAGATAGGTGGGCGGGTGGGTGAGTGTACAGATGAATAGGTAGATAGGTGAGTGGGTGAGTGTACAGGTGAATAGGTAGATAGGTGGGCGGGTGGGTGAGTGTACAGGTGAATAGGTAGATAGGTGAGTGGGTGGGTGTACAGGTGAATAGGTAGATAGGTGGGTGGGTGAGTGTACAGGTGAATGGGTAGATAGGTGGGCGGGTGGGTGAGTGTACAGGTGAATAGGTAGATAGGTGGGCGGGTGGGTGAGTGTACAGGTGAATGGGTAGATAGGTGAGTGGGTGAGTGTACAGGTGAATAGGTAGATAGGTGGGTGGGTGGGTGAGTGTACAGGTGAATAGGTAGATAGGTGGGCGGGTGGGTGAGTGTACAGGTGAATGGGTAGATAGGTGAGTGGGTGGGTGTACAGGTGAATAGGTAGATAGGTGGGTGGGTGGGTGAGTGTACAGGTGAATAGGTAGATAGGTGGGCGGGTGGGTGAGTGTACAGGTGAATGGGTAGATAGGTGAGTGGGTGGGTGTACAGGTGAATAGGTAGATAGGTGGGCGGGTGGGTGAGTGTACAGGTGAATAGGTAGATAGGTGGGCGGGTGGGTGAGTGTACAGGTGAATGGGTAGATAGGTGAGTGGGTGGGTGTACAGGTGAATAGGTAGATAGGTGGGTGGGTGGGTGAGTGTACAGGTGAATAGGTAGATAGGTGGGTGGGTGAGTGTACAGGTGAATGGGTAGATAGGTGAGTGGGTGGGTGTACAGGTGAATAGGTAGATAGGTGAGTGGGTGGGTGAGTGTACAGGTGAATGGGTAGATAGGTGAGTGGGTGGGTGGGTGTACAGGTGAATAGGTAGATAGGTGGGTGGGTGAGTGTACAGGTGAATAGGTAGATAGGTGAGTGGGTGAGTGTACAGGTGAATAGGTAGATAGGTGGGCGGGTGGGTGAGTGTACAGGTGAATAGGTAGATAGGTGAGTGGGTGGGTGTACAGGTGAATAGGTAGATAGGTGAGTGGGTGGGTGTACAGGTGAATAGGTAGATAGGTGGGTGGGTGGGTGAGTGTACAGGTGAATAGGTAGATAGGTGGGTGGGTGAGTGTACAGGTGAATGGGTAGATAGGTGAGTGGGTGGGTGTACAGGTGAATAGGTAGATAGGTGAGTAGGTGGGTGAGTGTACAGGTGAATGGGTAGATAGGTGAGTGGGTGGGTGGGTGTACAGGTGAATAGGTAGATAGGTGGGTGGGTGGGTGAGTGTACAGGTGAATAGGTAGATAGGTGAGTGGGTGAGTGTACAGGTGAATAGGTAGATAGGTGGGCGGGTGGGTGAGTGTACAGGTGAATAGGTAGATAGGTGAGTGGGTGAGTGTACAGGTGAATAGGTAGATAGGTGAGTGGGTGGGTGTACAGGTGAATAGGTAGATAGGTGAGTGGGTGGGTGTACAGGTGAATAGGTAGATAGGTGGGTGGGTGGGTGGGTGAGTGTACAGGTGAATAGGTAGATAGGTGGGTGGGTGGGTGAGTGTACAGGTGAATAGGTAGATAGGTGGGCGGGTGGGTGAGTGTACAGATGAATAGGTAGATAGGTGAGTGGGTGAGTGTACAGGTGAATAGGTAGATAGGTGGGTGGGTGTACAGGTGAATAGGTAGATAGGTGGGTGGGTGGGTGAGTTTACAGGTGAATAGGTAGATAGGTGGGTGGGTGGGTGAGTGTACAGGTGAATAGGTAGATAGGTGAGTGGGTGAGTGTACAGGTGAATAGGTAGATAGGTGGGCGGGTGGGTGAGTGTACAGGTGAATAGGTAGATAGGTGAGTGGGTGAGTGTACAGGTGAATAGGTAGATAGGTGAGTGGGTGGGTGTACAGGTGAATAGGTAGATAGGTGGGCGGGTGAGTGTACAGGTGAATAGGTAGATAGGTGAGTGGGTGAGTGTACAGGTGAATGGGTAGATAGGTGAGTGGGTGGGTGTACAGGTGAATGGGTAGATAGGTGAGTGGGTGGGTGTACAGGTGAATAGGTAGATAGGTGAGTGGGTGGGTGAGTGTACAGGTGAATGGGTAGATAGGTGAGTGGGTGGGTGTACAGGTGAATAGGTAGATAGGTGAGTGAGTGGGTGGGTGTACAGGTGAATGGGTAGATAGGTGAGTGGGTGGGTGTACAGGTGAATAGGTAGATAGGTGGGCGGGTGAGTGTACAGGTGAATAGGTAGATAGGTGAGTGGGGGTGGGTGTACAGGTGAGTGGTTGAGTAGGTGGGTGAGTGTACAGGTGAGTGGGTGGGTGTACAGGTGAATAGGTAGATAGGTGAGTGGGTGGGTGAGTAGATAGGTGAGTGGTTGAGGGGGTGGGTGAGTGTACAGGTGAATAGGTGAGTATATAGATAGGTGAGTGGGTGGGTGAGTAGATAGGTGAATGTGTGAGTGGGTGGGTGAGTGTACAGGTGAATGGTTGAGTGGGTGGGTGAGTGTACAGGTGAATGGGTAGATAGGTGAGTGGGTGGGTGAGTGTACAGGTGAATAGGTAGATAGGTGAGTGTGCAGGTGAATAAGTAGATAGGTGAGTGGGTGGGTGAGTGTACAGGTGAATAGGTAGATAGGTGAGTGGGTGGGTGAGTGTACAGGTGAATAGGTAGATAGGTGAGTGGGTGGGTGAGTGTACAGGTGAATAGGTAGATAGGTGAGTGGGTGGGTGAGTGTACAGGTGAATAGGTAGATAGGTGAGTGGGTGGGTGAGTGTACAGGTGAATGGGTAGATAGGTGAGTGGGTGGGTGAGTGTACAGGTGAATAGGTAAATAGGTGAGTGTGCAGGTGAATAGGTAGATAGGTGAGTGGGTGGGTGAGTGTACAGGTGAATAGGTAGATAGGTGAGTGGGTGAGTGTGCAGGTGAATAGGTAGATAGGTGAGTGGGTGGGTGAATGTACAGGTGAATAGGTAGATATGTGAGTGGGTGGGTGAGTGTACAGGTGAATGGTTGAGTAGGTGGGTGAGTGGGTGGGTGAGTAGATAGGTGAGTGGGTGGGGGCGGTGAGTGGGTGAGTGTACAGGTGAATGGTTGAGTAGGTGGGTGGGTGTACAGGTGAATGGTTGAGTGAGTGGGTGAATGTACAGGTGAATGGTTGAGTGGGTGGGTGAATGGGTGAGTGTACAGGTGAATAGTTGAGTAGGTAGATAGGTAAGTGTACAGGTAAATGGTTGAGTGGGTGGGTGAGAGTACAGGTGAATGGTTGAGTGGGTAGATAGGTGAGTGGGTGGGTGAGTGTACAGGTGAATGGTTGAGTGGGTGGGTGAGTGGATGGGTGAGTGTACATTTGAATGATTGAGTGGGTGGGTAGGTGAGTGGGCGGGTGAGTGTACAGGTGAATGGTTGAGTGGGTGGATAGGTGAGCGGGTGAGTGAGTGTCCAGGTGAATGGTTGAGTGGGTGGGTGAGTGGATGGGTGAGTGTACATTTGAATGATTGAGTGGGTGGATAGGTGAGTGGGCGGGTGAGTGTACAGGTGAATGGTTGAGTGGGTGGATAGGTGAGTGGGTGGGTGAGTGTACAGGTGAATGGTCGAATGGGTGGATAGGTGAGTGGGTGGGTGAGTGTACAGGTGAATGGTTGAGTGGGTGGATAGCTGAGTGGGTGGGTGAGTGTACAGGTGAATGGGTGAGTGGGTGGGTGAGTGTTCAGGTGAATGGTTGAGTGGGTGGATAGGTGAGTGGGTGAGTGTACAGGTGAATGGTTGAGTGGGTTGGTAGGTGAGTGCGTGCCTGGCAGGTGAGTGAGTGGATGTGCGGGTGAATGAGTGATTGGGTCAGTGAGTGGGTGGGTGAGGAATTGAGGAGCTGCTGATTCAGTGACTGGGTGGGTGTACAGGTGAGTTACAGGTGAGTTGCGTATGAGTTACAGGTGAGTGACAGGTGAGTCACAGGTGAGTGACAGGTGAGTTACAGGTGAGTGTGCGTGCGCAGTGGCTTGGGCCACTCCTAGGTGACCCCAGCCGTAAATGCTCAGGTGGCGGTGAGCTCACCTGCAAGCGCGTGACGCCCCGTGCCAGTTGACCTGCGGCCTGGCTCCTCACCTGGTGAGCAAGTCCCCTCACCCCTGAGGGCGCATCTCCCTCCATCTCTCTCTGTCTCTGTCTATCTGTCTGTCTCTCTCTGTCTGTCTCTGTATCTCTCTGTCTGTCTGTCTCTGTCTGTCTCTCTCTCTCTGTATCTCTCTGTGTCTCTCTCTCTGTCTCTCTGTCTCTCTCTCTCTGTCTCTCTCTGTCTGTCTGTCTCTCTGTCTCTCTTTATGTCTGTCTTCTGCTATCTCTGTGTGTGTAGCAAAATGGAGAATATCTCTCTGTATCTCTCTGTCTCTGTATCTGTGTATCTCTGTCTCTGTATCTCTCTGTCTCTGTATCTCTCTGTCTCTGTATCTGTGTATCTCTGTCTCTGTATCTCTCTGTCTCTGTATCTCTCTGTCTCTGTATCTCTGTATCTCTCTGTCTCTGTATCTCTGTATCTCTCTGTCTCTGTATCTCTCTGTCTCTGTATCTGTGTATCTCTGTCTCTGTATCTGTCTCTGTATCTGTGTATCTCTGTCTCTGTACGTATCTCTGTATCTCTCTGTCTCTGTATCTCTGTATCTCTCTCGGTATCTCTGTATCTGTCTCTGTATGTATCTCTGTATCTCTCTGTCTCTCTCTGTCTCTCTGTCTCTCTGTCTCTGTATGTATCTCTGTATCTCTGTCTCTGTATGTATCTCTGTCTCTCTCTGCCTCTCTGTATCTCTGTCTCTGTACGTATCTCTGTCTCTCTCTGTCTCTCTGTCTCTCTCTGTCTCTCTCTGTCTCTCTGTCTCTGTATGTATCTCTCTGAGTATCTCTCTCGCTGTGCGTGTGTAGCAGAGTGTAGCAGAGTCTCTCTGTCTCTCTCTCTCGATCTCCTCTCCGCTCCCCCCCTAAAGCCGATTCCCCATCTGCTGCCTGCCTCTCTAATCCGGAAAGAGCGAGATGAGCGCTGGGCTAAGCCGCGTCCAGCTCGCTCCCCCCCCCCCCACACACACATCTCTCTCTCGCAGCGCCGGGCAGCCAGCCACAAGCAGTACGATTCACTTTCATGCTGAATTCCTCTTGATATGCAACTTCTTTTGTCAAGGCGCCCTTTTCCCCCCTTCCAACCCAGCTTATGTACACGCTCCAAGCGCGTGTGCCGTTTCATTCAGACGCTGTCGCCTCGACAGACCTGGTTTCACCTGAGGACGGCTGCTTGCGTTGTGGCCGAAACGTCGTGAGAATTGCATTTTATTATGTTTTATTTTTGTATTACTTCCATTCTACGTGATGACTTTACCGAAAGAACCAAGAAGATGAATCCCTGCAGTCACGAAAGCTTTAAATCGAAATTTAGATTAAAGTGATCAGGCAAACTATGTACAACAACAGACACACATGGCTGAACCAAAACGTTTTCGAAATCACCAAAAGAAGGCGATAAAAGCAATGCAACAGCGATCACAGGCTTGGCAGGAGACAGTGGGTGCTGGCCCTGGTGAGAGGATGGAGGGGAGGAGTGACGGGGGATGAGTAGTGGGTGGGTGGGTGGGTGAGTGGGTGGGTGAGTGGGTGAGTGGGTGGGTGAGTGGGTGAGTGGGTGAGTGGGTGGGTGAGTGGGTGAGTGGGTGGGTGAGTGGGTGGGTAAGTGGGTGAGTGGGTGAGTGGGTGGGTGAGTGGGTGGGTGAGGGAGTGAGTGGGTGGGTGAGTGGGTGGGTGAGTGGGTGAGTGGGTGAGTGGGTGGGTGAGTGGGTGAGTGGGTGGGTGAGTGGGTGAGTGGGTGGGTAAGTGGGTGAGTGGGTGGGTGAGTGGGTGGGTGAGGGAGTGAGTGGGTGGGTGAGTGGGTGGGTGGGTGGGTGAGGGGGTGAGGGAGTGAGTGAGTGGGTGAGTGGGTGGGTGAGGGGGTGAGTGAGTGGGTGGTGAGGTGGGTGGTGAGGTGGGTGAGTGAGTGGGTGGGTGGGTGAGTGAGTGGGTGAGTGGGTGGGTGAGTGGGTGAGGGGGTGAGTGAGTGAGTGGGTGAGGGAGTGGGTGGGTGGGTAGGTGGGTGAGGGGGTGAGTGAGTGGGTGAGTGGGTGGGTGAGTGGGTGAGTGGGTGGGTGAGTGGGTGAGTGGGTGGGTGAGTGGGTGGGTGAGTGGGTGGGTGAGGGAGTGGGTGGGTGAGGGAGTGAGTGAGTGGGTGAGTGAGTGGGTGAGTGAGTGGGTGAGTGAGTGGGTGAGTGAGTGGGTGAGTGAGTGGGTGAGTGAGTGGGTGAGGGAGTGAGTGGGTGGGTAGCTGGAGGTCAAACAGTGTTAAGATACCAAAATGGTTTCCACAGGGTTCAATCATCGTCCCCCTCTCGTTCTCTCTTCATGTCAATGACTTGGGCACTGACCTCGATCATTCGAGGGTAAATCTGTTTGTAGATGACACGATACCGATTACTGTTGGCCGCTCTAGGGATGACGTGATTGCTAAGCTCCAGGGCGATTTCAACAAACTACAACATGAGCCGGTTGCTCTGAAACTCGTCCTGAATACCTCCACAAAACCAAGGTGCTACGCTTCTCACCAGGACTAAAGCAGGAAGTTATTTTTTTCCCCAATTATATTCCTTAAATAATCATCAAATAGAGCAAGTCAAGATCTATACTGTAAGTATCTTGTGATGTTGTATATGTCGGGTTGTGAAAATTAATTTTTTACAAATTTTATATGAAGATTGAAACAAATCTTAAATACTGGTTAGTATACCAATTTATGTGCATAAATTATGTTAATTGTGATAATCGTATTAATGTATGTAATTATGCTAATGTGGGCGGTTATGATAATTAGCCTTAGCTTAATTGCCTAGGGTCGTGTTATCAACCGGGAAAATGCAATTATTCTCGCTTTAACATTTACCGATGATGCCTTAGTGTGTTGATGGCAGGTCTCCAAATTCACATCTCAACGCAGGATACAGTTCTCATGATTAAGATTGTTACGTGTGAACTCAGGAAGAAAGCACTCAGACTCTTGTGTGTTAAACAATTTTATTTTTATTATTTTAATAATAATAAAAAGAAGATTTCGATTTAAAGCTTTCGTGACTGCAGTGATTCATCTTCTTGGTTCTTTCGGTAAAGTCACGTAGAAGGGAAATAATAAAATAATAAAACATAAAACATAATAAAATACAATTCTCGCGACGTTTCGGCCACAACGCAAGCAGCCGTCCTCAGGTGAAGAACAGGTCTGTCGAGAAGACAGAGTCTGAATGACACACTCCAGGCTTGGCAGCGTAAATTTAAGCTGGGATGGAGGGGGAAGAGCGCCTTGACACAGTTATTTGCATATCAAGAGGAATTTAGCATATTTATGGGAAATGCAGATATGCGATTAGTACTACTGCTTGCGTTGTGGCCGAAACGTCGTGAGAATTGTATTTTATCCTGTTTTATTATTTTATTATTTCCCTTCTACGTGACGACTTTACCGAAAGAACCAAGAAGATGAATCCCTGCTGCAGTCACGAAAGAAGCTTTACATCGAAATTTTAATTCTAAACAAAAACGTAACCCCCCGCCCACCTCCTACGCATTTCACAAGTAGTGCTAATCCCATATCTGCATTTCCCATAAATATGCTAAATTCCTCCTGATATGCAAATTCTTTTATCAAGGCGCTCTTCCCCCTCCAACCCAGCAGCTTAAATATACGCTCCAAGCCTGGTGGTGTTTCATTCTTCACCTGAGGACGGCTGCTTGCGTTGTGGCCGAAACGTCGTGAGAATTGTATTTTATTAAGTTTTATTTTTATTATTTTATTACTTCCCTTCTACGTGACGACTTTAGCGAAAGAACCGAGAAGATGTTCATACGAATAGATTCATCGACAAGATGATATAATTCACGAAACGTCCCGGTGACAATGGTGTGTGGCGGTGTGTGTGTGTCCTGCTTTCGCGAGATGATTATCTTTCGGCGAAACTTCAACCAGAGGTCGCAAGCGGGTACCCGATACCCGTACACTACCCGATACCCGGCTACCCGTACCCGGCCGGGTACGGGTAGCCGTTTGCGACCCTGGTGCGGCCGGGTACGGGTAAGGAATCAAAACCCGTTTTAAAGCTTCTTTCGTGACTGCAGGGATTCATCTTCTTGGTTCTTTCGGTAAAGTCACGTAGACGCTGTCTTCCCGACAGACGCTGTTCTTCACCTGAGGACGGCTGCTTGCGTTGTGGCCGAAACGTCGTGAGAATTATTTTATTATGTTTTATGTTGTATTATTTTATTATTTCCATTCTACGTGACTTTACCGACAGAACCAAGAAGATGAATCAAAACCCGTTTGCGACCTCTGGCTGCAATTAATTCGTAGGCAAGATTCGGTGATCAAAAGAGGAAGGTTTAACACAACATTCTCCCTGTGAGCGTGTAGATTCATAACGAAGGTGTCAAGAGTTTAGTTTGCATCGATGAATCTATTGGCAATTTTACGCGATTAAAAAAATAAAAATTTAATTTTAATATAACGACTAATGTACTTATCAACGATCGTATTCTTATCACTCAATGAGCAGCGATGCCTTCACGACCAGCTAATGATTTCGATGTAAAGCTTCTTTCGTGACTGCAGGGGATTCATCTTCCTGGTTCTTTCGGTAAAGTCACGTAGAAGGGAAGTAATAAAACAATAAAAATAAAACATAATAAAATATTTTATTATGTTTTATTTTAATAAAATATTTTATTTTAATAAAATAAAATATGTATTATGTTTTATTTTAATAAAATAAACTATTTTATCATGTTTTATTTTAATAAAATATTTTATGTTTATTTTAATAAAATAAAATATTGTATTATGTTTTATTTTAATAAAATATTTTATTACGTTTATTTTAATGAAATAAAATATTTTATCATGTTTTATTTTAATGAAATATTTTATTATGTTTTATTTTTATTATTTTAATACTTCCCTAGCTAATGGTTCACGTGTGTGTGTGTGTATTTGATCCCCTGCTGATTTTGTACGTTTTCCCACCGACAAATAAATGATGAGTCTATAATGTTAATGGCAGGTTTATTTGAACAGCGAGAGACAGAATAACAACAACAAAAATCCAGAAAAACGCATGTCAATAATGTTATACATTGATTTGCATTTTAATGAGGGAAATAAGTATTTGACCCCCTCTCAATCAGAACGATTTCTGGCTCCCAGGTGCCTTTTATTGAACACGTGACGAGCTCAGATCAGGAGCACTCCCTTTAATAGTGTGCCCCCCCGCCCCCTCTAGCCCCGCCCCCTCTCATCCCTATAGCCCCTCCCCCTCTAGCCCCTCCCCCTCTCATCCCTCTAGCCCCTCCCCCTCTAGCCCTTCCCCCTCTCCTCTAGACCCTCCCCCTCTAGCCCCTCCCCCTTTCGCCCCTCCCCCCTCTCCTCTAGCCCCTCCCCCTCTAGCCCCTCCCCCCTCCAGCCCCTCCCCCTCTCGCCGCTCCCCTTCTCGCCCCTCCCCCCTCTCCTCTAGCCCCTCCCCCTCTAGCCCCTCCCCCCTCTCCTCTAGCCCCTCCCCCTCTAGCCCCTCCCCCCCTCCAGCCCCTCCCCCCCCTCCAGCCCCTCCCCCTCTCGCCTCTCGCCCCTCCCCCCTCTCCTCTAGCCCCTCCCCCTCTAGCCCCTCCCCCCCTCCAGCCCCTCCCCCCCTCCAGCCCCTCCCCCTCTCGCCTCTCGCCCCTCCCCCCTCTCCTCTAGCCCCTCCCCCTCTCGACCATCCAGCCCCTCCCCCTCTAGCCCCTCCCCCTCGAGTCCCTCCCCATCTAGCCCCTCCCCCCTCTCCTCTAGCCCCTCCCCCTCTAGCCCCTCCCCCATCTCCTCTCGCCCCTTCCCCTTTAGCCCCTCCCCCCTCTCCCCTCTCATCACGCCCCGCCCCCTCTCGCCCCGCCCCTTTTCACGCCCCTCCCCATCCCCGCGAGATGACGTCACCGCCGGCCGCCCCTCCCCCTCTAGCCCCGCCCCCTCCCCGCGTCTCTCCCCGCGAGATGACGTCACCGCCGGCCGCCTCTCCCGGTGAGTTTGGCTGTGAAACAGGCCCGTGGTTCGAAACGTCGTGTAAGTTGTTGGGGGGGGGGGGGGCTGCTACTACTGCTGCTGCTACTGCTGCTGCTACTATTGCCACTACTACTGTTGCTACTACTACTGCTACTACTGCTGCACTTGCCCAGCAGCTCGTGGGAGGCTGTCGTGGGGACCTTTGTCTTTGTGTGTGCACCATCCTGTCTCCCCGTGTCTCTCTCTAACCCTCGTGTCTCTCCGTGTCTCTCTGTGTCTCTCTAACCCTCGTGTCTCTCCGTGTCTCCCCGCGTGTCTCCCCGTGTCTCTCCGTGTCTCTCCGTATCTCTCTAACCCTCGTGTCTCTCCGTGTCTCCCCGTGTCTCCGTGTCTCCCCGTATCTCTCTAACCCTCGTGTCTCTCCGTGTCTCCCCGCGTGTCTCCCCGTGTCTCTCCGTATCTCTCTAACCCTCGTGTCTCTCCGTGTCTCCCCGCGTGTCTCTCCGTGTCTCTCTAACCCCGTGTCTCTCCGTGTCTCCCCGTGTCTCCGTGTCTCCCCGTATCTCTCTAACCCTCGTGTCTCTCCGTGTCTCCCCGCGTCTCTGTCTAACCCTGTGTCTCCCCGTGTCTCTAACCCGTGTCTCTCTAACCCCCCCCCCCCCGCGTGTCTCCCCGTGTCTCTCTCTAACCCCGTGTCTCTCTGTGTCTCTCTCTAACCCTCGTGTCTCCGTGTCTCTCTCTAACCCCGTGTCTCTCCGTGTCTCTCTGTGTCTCTCTAACCCTCGTGTCTCTCCGTGTCTCCCCGTGTGTCCCCAGGTTTCAATGTCTCGGCGCGTGTCTCGTCCGCTGTCCCCGCCGCGGGAGACGCGGACGCGGCGGTGCGTCTGGCGCGCACACAGAGACACGCGGCGCTGTGCCTGGCGCAGCGGTGTCTCCGCTGTGTCCCCACGGAGATCGCGCACGGAGACAGCCTGGACAGCGTGGAGACACTCACGCTGCGCATGAACATGCTGTCCCAGCTGGTACGGAGACACAGAGACACAGAGAGAGACACAGAGACACGGAGACACGGAGACACAGAGAGAGACACAGAGAGAGACAGAGAGAGACACAGAGACACGGAGACACGGAGACACGGAGACACGGAGACAGCCTGGACAGCGTGGAGACACTCACGCTGCGCATGAACATGCTGTCCCAGCTGGTACGGAGACACAGAGACACAGAGAGAGACACAGAGAGACACAGAGACACGGAGACACGGAGACACGGAGACAGCCTGGACAGCGTGGAGACACTCACGCTGCGCATGAACATGCTGTCCCAGCTGGTACGGAGACACAGAGACACAGAGAGAGACACAGAGACACGGAGACAGCCTGGACAGCGTGGAGACACTCACGCTGCGCATGAACATGCTGTCCCAGCTGGTACGGAGACACAGAGAGAGACACGGAGACACAGAGAGAGAGACACAGAGACACAGAGACACGGAGACAGCCTGGACAGCGTGGAGACACTCACGCTGCGCATGAACATGCTGTCCCAGCTGGTACGGAGACACAGAGACACAGAGAGAGACACAGAGACACGGAGACAGCCTGGACAGCGTGGAGACACTCACGCTGCGCATGAACATGCTGTCCCAGCTGGTACGGAGACACAGAGAGAGACACGGAGACACAGAGAGAGAGACACAGAGACACAGAGACACGGAGACAGCCTGGACAGCGTGGAGACACTCACGCTGCGCATGAACATGCTGTCCCAGCTGGTACGGAGACACAGAGACACAGAGAGAGACACAGAGAGAGAGACACGGAGACACAGAGAGAGACACAGAGAGAGACACAGAGACACAGAGAGAGAGACACAGAGAGAGAGACAGAGAGAGACACAGAGACACAGAGAGAGACACAGAGAGAGAGACACAGAGAGAGACACAGAGAGAGACACAGAGACACAGAGACACGGAGACAGCCTGGACAGCGTGGAGACACTCACGCTGCGCATGAACATGCTGTCCCAGCTGGTACGGAGACACAGAGACACAGAGAGAGACAGACACAGAGAGAGAGACAGAGACACAGAGAGAGAGAGACACGGAGACACAGAGAGAGAGACACGGAGACACAGAGAGAGACACAGAGAGAGACACGGAGACACAGAGAGAGACACAGAGAGACACAGAGAGAGACACGGAGAAGTTACTGTGCCGCTGTGTGGAAGCTACCTGGATCTGTGGCTCCACACGAAGCTTCAGGTCTTCTCGGCCACGGTCATTCCCTCCCTTCTCTACGCTTGCGAAACGTGGACCCCCCTAATGAAACATCTTCGCCGGTTAGAAACATTGAGGCTGGCCTGCCTACGATCCATCCTGGGTTTAACCTGCAGGCTGGATTGTGTGAGGAGCTCACAAATCCTTGAAAGATCTGGGCAAAGACCCATCGGTGAGCTCCTCCGGCAGGCAAGGCTGCGTTGGCTGGGTCATGTAGCCCGCATGCCCAGCCACCGCATGCCTAGACAGCTTTTGTTTGGCCGGATCGAGGGGGCTAAGCGGGCGCGGCACGGGCTAGAGAAGAGATGGAGTGATGTGGTACAGGAGGACGTGGAGCTGAGTGGACTAGCCGATGACTGGTACCAGCGGTGTCAAGATCGGCCTCAGTGGAGGAGGCTCGTGAAGGACGCTACTGGGCAGTTGGAGGCAGTCGCCCTCCAGCAACAACGGAGGGCAGAGGAGCGACGCTCACAACAACGAGCGGAGCGCCGGGTGGCTAAAGCACAGCAAGTTGGCACAGTAGGGGGCACAGGTGGTGCATCAGCCAGTCATCTCGGTCATCTCGGTCAGTCGACCCGTGGCACCTGCTGGGTCTGCCCCGTGACCTCCTGCCAGCGGGCGTTTGACACTTCACGTGGCCTCAAGGTGCACATGGCCTGGCACAAGCGTCGTGGTGACGTCACCGCCACTTAGTGGCGAATGGCGGTTGTTGTTGTTGTTGTTGTGGTTGTTGTTGTTGTTGTGTCTATGGGGAGTGATTTTGTGTGTTTAGCGCGCGGCGCTGCGAACCCGGCGACCCGAGTTTGACTCGGAGATTATCTGCAGCAGGTCCTCCCCTAGGTCGACTCGGCCTCATGTGGGTAACCAGTGCGGTGTGTAAACCATCAGCATTGGGGAGACAAAGGCGGCTATGTGTGGTGCTGGCCACCATGCACTTGCCCCAACAGTTGATGTGGGCTACACGGGGGACCTTTGTCTGTGTGTTGCAGCCAGAAGACTTCGGAAAGAATCTCCCAAACCTGGCTGAATTGTAAGAGACACGGACACACACACACAGACACACAGAGAGACACACACAGAGACACACACAGAGACACACAGAGACACACAGAGACACACAGAGAGACACACACAGAGACACACACAGAGACACACAGAGACACACAGAGACACACAGAGACACACACACACAGAGACACACACACAGAGAGACACACAGAGACACAGAGAGACACACAGAGACACACACAGAGACACACAGAGAGACACAGAGAGACACACACAGAGACACACACAGAGAGACACACAGAGACACACAGAGACACACAGAGACACACAGATACACACACAGAAACAGACACAGAGACACACACAGAGACACACCCACACACCCACAGTGACACACACAGACACAGAGACACACACACAGAGACACACACAGAGACACACACACACAGATACACACACAGAGACACACACAGAGACACACACAGATACACACACAGATACAGAGACACAACTGTGAGCCACGCCTGGCAGGACCCTCCTGGAAAGGGGCCTTGAGACTCGGAGAGGTCACTGCCTGGCTGGGCACGATCCTACTCCCGACTGATGCTGTCCCCTCTACTCGACAGATACCTCCACTCCAACAACCTGCTCAGTCTCCCCAATGGTGGGTGGGTGGGTGAGTGGGTGAGTGGGTGGGTGGGTGGGTGAGTGAGTGGGTGGGTGGGTGAGTGGGTGGGTGAGTGGGTGGGTGGGTGGGTGAGTGAGTGGGTGGGTGGGTGAGTGGGTGGGTGAGTGGGTGGGTGGGTGGTTGAGTGGGTGGGTGGGTGAGTGGGTGGGTGGGTGGGTGGGTGGGTGGGTGGGTGAGTGGGTGGGTGGTTGAGTGGGTGGGTGGGTGGGTGGGTGAGTGGGTGGGTGGGTGAGTGGGTGGGTGGGTGGGTGAGTGGGTGGGTGGGTGAGTGGGTGGGTGGGTGAGTGGGTGGGTGGGTGGGTGGGTGGGTGAGTGGGTGGGTGGGTGGGTGGGTGAGTGGTGTGGGTGGGTGGGTGAGTGAGCTGGTGAGTGGGTGAGTTGGTGAGTGGGTGTGAGTGAGTGAGTGGGTGGGTCAGTGGTTGGGTGGGTCAGTGGGTGGGTGAGTGGTGGGTGGGTGAGTGGTGGGTGGGTGGGTGAGTGGGTGGGTGGGTGAGTGGGTGGGTGGATGAGTTGGTGGGTGGGTGGGTGAGTGGGTGGGTGGGTGGGTGAGTGGGTGGGTGGGTGAGTGGGTGGGTGGGTGAGTGGGTGGGTGGGTGGGTGAGTGGGTGGGTGGGTGAGTGGGTGGGTTGGTGGGTGAGTGGGTGGGTTGGTGGGTGGAGTGGGTGGGTTGGTGGGTGAGTGGGTGGGGTGGGTGAGTGGGTGGGTGGGTGAGTTGGTGGTGGGTGGGTGAGTGGGTGGGTGAGTGAGTGGGTGGGTGAGTGGTGGGGTGGGTCAGTGGGTGGGTGGGTGAGTGGGGTGGGTGAGTGGTGGGTGGGTGGGTGAGTGGGTGGGTGGGTGAGTTGGTGGGTGAGTGGGTGGGTGGGTGAGTGGGTGGGTGGGTGAGTTGGTGGGTGGGTGAGTGGGTGGGTGAGTGAGTGGGTGGGTGAGTGGTTGGGTGGGTCAGTGGGTGGGTGGGTGAGTGGGTGGGTGAGTGGTGGGTGGGTGGGTGAGTGGGTGGGTGGGTGGGTGAGTGGGTGGGTGGGTCAGTGGGTGGGTGGGTTGGTGGGTGTGTGGGTGGGTGAGTTGGTGGGTGTGTGGGTGGGTGAGTGGGTGGGTGAGTGAGTGGGTGGGTGGGTGAGTGGGTGGGTGGGTGAGTGACCCCGTGACCCCAGCCCTAGGCTCGCTGACCTGTCTGCGCGTACTGGACTTGAGTGGGAACCGCCTCACGTCGCTCCCCTCGTCCCTGGGACGACTCGGCTCCCTCACCACCCTGAGGCTCACCCACAACCACCTGCAGCAGCTCCCACCCAGTGAGTCACTCACCCAGTCAGTCACCCACTCACTCACTCACCCACTCACTCACCCACTCACTCACTCACCCACTCACTCACCCACTCGGCTTCCTCACCACCCTGAGGCTCACCCACAACCACCTGCAGCAGCTCCCACCCAGTGAGTCACTCACCCAGTCAGTCACCCACTCACCCACTCACTCACTCACCCACTCACCCACTCACTCACCCACTCGGCTTCCCTCACCACCCTGAGGCTCACCCACAACCACCTGCAGCAGCTCCCACCCAGTGAGTCACTCACCCAGTCAGTCACTCACTCACCCACTCACTCACTCACCCACTCACTCACCCACTCGGCTCCCTCACCACCCTGAGGCTCACCCACAACCACCTGCAGCAGCTCCCACCCAGTGAGTCACTCACCCAGTCAGTCACTCACTCACTCACCCACTCACTCACCCACCCACTCACTCACCCACTCACTCACCCACTCGGCTCCCTCACCACCCTGAGGCTCACCCACAACCACCTGCAGCAGCTCCCACCCAGTGAGTCACTCACCCAGTCAGTCACTCACTCACCCACTCACTCACTCACCCACTCACTCACCCACTCGGCTCCCTCACCACCCTGAGGCTCACCCACAACCACCTGCAGCAGCTCCCACCCAGTGAGTCACTCACCCAGTCAGTCACTCACTCACCCACTCACTCACTCACCCACTCACTCACCCACTCGGCTCCCTCACCACCCTGAGGCTCACCCACAACCACCTGCAGCAGCTGCCACCCAGTGAGTCACTCACCCAGTCAGTCACTCACTCACCCACTCGGCTCCCTCACCACCCTGAGGCTCACCCACAACCACCTGCAGCAGCTCCCACCCAGTGAGTCACTCACCCAGTCAGTCACTCACTCACTCACTCACCCACTCACTCACTCACTCACCCACTCACTCACCCACTCACTCACTCACCCACTCACTCACCCACTCGGCTCCCTCACCACCCTGAGGCTCACCCACAACCACCTGCAGCAGCTCCCACCCAGTGAGTCACTCACCCAGTCAGTCACTCACTCACCCACTCACTCACCCACTCGGCTCCCTCACCACCCTGAGGCTCACCCACAACCACCTGCAGCAGCTCCCACCCAGTGAGTCACTCACCCAGTCAGTCACTCACTCACCCACTCACTCACTCACCCACTCACTCACCCACTCGGCTCCCTCACCACCCTGAGGCTCACCCACAACCACCTGCAGCAGCTCCCACCCAGTGAGTCACTCACCCAGTCAGTCACTCACTCACCCACTCACTCACTCACCCACTCACTCACCCACTCGGCTCCCTCACCACCCTGAGGCTCACCCACAACCACCTGCAGCAGCTCCCACCCAGTGAGTCACTCACCCAGTCAGTCACTCACTCACTCACCCACTCACTCACTCACCCACTCGGCTCCCTCACCACCCTGAGGCTCACCCACAACCACCTGCAGCAGCTCCCACCCAGTGAGTCACTCACCCAGTCAGTCACTCACTCACTCACTCACCCACTCACTCACCCACTCACTCACCCACTCACTCACCCACTCGGCTCCCTCACCACCCTGAGGCTCACCCACAACCACCTGCAGCAGCTCCCACCCAGTGAGTCACTCACCCAGTCAGTCACTCACTCACTCACCCACTCACTCACCCACTCACTCACCCACTCGGCTCCCTCACCACCCTGAGGCTCACCCACAACCACCTGCAGCAGCTCCCACCCAGTGAGTCACTCACCCAGTCAGTCACTCACTCACTCACTCACCCACTCACTCACTCACCCACTCACTCACCCACTCAGTCACTCACCCACTCAGCCACTCACTCACCCACTCACTCACTCAGTCACTCACCCACTCACCCACTCACTCACCCACTCACTCACTCACCCACTCACTCAGTCACTCACCCACTCACTCACCCACTCACTCACCCACTCAGTCACTCACCCACTCACCCACTCACTCACCCACTCACTCCCTCACTCACGCAGTCACTCACTCACTCACTCACCCAGTCACTCACCCACCCACTCACTCACCCACTCACCCAGTCACTCACCCACCCAGTCACTCACCCACTCACTCACCCACCCACTCACTCACCCACCCACTCACTCACTCACCCACTCACCCACCCACTCACTCACTCACCCACCCAGTCACTCACCCACTCACTCACTAACGCAGTCACTCACTCACTCACTCACCCAGTCACTACCCACCCAGTCACTCACCCACCCACTCACTCACCCACTCACCCAGTCACTCACTCAGCCAGTCACTCACTCACTCACCCAGTCACTCACTCATGTCTCCCCGTGTCCCCCCTCTCTCCCCGTGTCTCTCTCACCATCTCTCTCTCCCCGTGTCTCTCCCCGTGTCTCTCCACGTCTCCCCGTGTCCCCCCTCTCTCCCCGTGTCTCTCTCACCATCTCTCCCCGTGTCTCTCCCCGTGTCTCTCCACGTCTCCCCGTGTCCCCCCTCTCTCCCCGTGTCTCTCTCACCATCTCTCCCTCTCCGTGTCTCTCCCCGTGTCTCTCCACGTCTCCCCGTGTCCCCCCTCTCTCCCCGTGTCTCTCTCACCATCTCTCCCTCTCCGTGTCTCTCCCCATGTCTCTCCACGTCTCCCCGTGTCCCCCCTCTCTCCCCGTGTCTCCCCCGTGCAGCGCTGTGTCTCCTGCCCCGCCTGTGCACACTGGACTTGGCGAGCAACGCGCTGGTGACTCTCCCCGCCGCGTCTCTCCCCGCCGCGCTGCGCCGCTTGAGCCTCGACTCGAACCGCCTGAGATCACTGCCCCCGGCGCTGTGCCGCTTGCCGGCACTCACAGAGCTCACCGCCGCAGGCAACCGCCTGCGATCGCTGCCCATGGGTGAGGCGTGCACCTAGCCTGGCACCGCACGATGTGTGTGGTGTGTGTGTGGTGTGTGTGTGTGTGGTGTGTGTGTACGTGGTGTGTGTGGTGTGTGTGTGTGGTGTGTGTGGTGTGTGTGGTGTGTGTGTGGTGTGATGTGTGTGGTGTGTGTGTGGTGTGTGTGGTGTGTGGTGTGTGTGGTGTTTGTGGTGTGTGGTGTGTGTGTGGTTTGATGTGTGTGTGTGGTGTGTGGTGTGTGTGATGTGTGTGTGTGTGTGGTGTGTGTGTGTGTGTGGTGTGTGTGTGGTGTGTGGTGTGTGTGGTGTGTGTGTGTGTGGTGTCTTTGTGTGTGTGTGTGTCTGTGTGTGTGTGTCTGTGTGTGTGTGGTGTGTGTGTGTGTGTGTGTCTGTGTGTGTGTGGTGTGTGTCTGTGTGTGTGTGGTGTGTGTGTGTGTGTGGTGTGTGTGTGGTGTGTGGTGTGTGTGGTGTGTGTGTGGTGTGTGGTGTGTGTGTGTCTGTGTGTGTGGCCTGGCACAAGCGTCGTGGTGACGTCACCGCCACTTAGTGGCGAATGGCGGTTGTTGTGTGTGTGTGGTGTGTGTCTGTGTGTGTGTGTGTGGTGTGTGTCTGTGTGTGTGGTGTGTGTGTGGTGTGTGTGTGTGTGTGGTGTGTGTCTGTGTGTGTCTGTGTGTGTGGTGTGTGTCTGTGTGTCACGGTGCTGGCCACCCACCCCGTCGTGTGCCGTGCGGCTGCTCGCTAACAGCACTTGCCCCCTGCAGTCTGAAGCTACACGGGGGATCTTTGTCTTTGTAGACCTGGGCCGCTCTGGGACGCTGCAGCTCCTGTTTGTGGACAGGAACCCAGAACTGTCACTTCTGCCCAGCTGGCTACACAGCCTCACGCTGGGATGTGTGGGGTGAGCGTGCACTCACCCACCCACTCACCCACTCAGTCACCCACTCACTCACTCACTCACCCACTCACTCACCCACCCACTCACTCACTCACCCACTCACTCACTCACCCACCCACCCACCCAACCACTCACTCACTCACCCACTCACTCACCCACCCACTCACTCACCCACTCACTCACCCACCCACCCAACCACTCACTCACTCACCCACTCACTCACTCACCCACTCACTCACCTACCCACTCACTCACCCACTCACTCACTCACTCACCCACTCACTCACCCACCCACTCACTCACCCACTCACTCACCCACCCACCCAACCACTCACTCACTCACCCACTCACTCACTCACCCACTCACTCACCTACCCACTCACTCACCCACTCACTCACTCACTCACCCACTCACTCACCCACCCAGTCACTCATTTACTCACCCACCCACTCCCTCACCCACCCACTCACCCACCCACCCACTCACTCACTCACCCACTCACCCACTCACTCACCCACTCACTCACTCACCCACCCACTCACCCACTCACCCACCCACTCACCCACTCACTCACCCACCCAGTCACTCATTTACTCACCCACCCACTCCCTCACCCACCCACTCACCCACCCACCCACTCACCCACCCAACCACTCACCCGCTTACTCACCCACTCACTCACTCATTTACTCACCCACCCCCTCACTCACCCCCTCACTCACCCACCCACTCACCCAATCACTCACCCACCCACTCACCCACTCACCCACTCCCTCACCCACCCACTCACCCCCTCACTCACCCACCCACTCACCCCCTCACTCACCCACCCACCCACTCACCCACTCACCCACTCACCCACTCACTCACTCACCCACCCACTCACTCACTCACCAACCCACCCACCCACTCACCCACTCACTCACTCACCCACCCACTCACTCACTCACCAACCCACCCACCCACTCACCCACTCACCCACTCACCCACCCACTCACTCACTCACCAACCCACCCACCCACTCACCCACTCACTCACTCACCCACCCACTCACTCACCAACCCACCCACCCACTCACCCACTCACTCACTCACCCACTCACTCACTCACTCACTCACCCACTCACTCACTCACTCACCCACTCACTCACTCACCCACTCACTCACTCACCCACTCACTCACTCACCCACTCACTCACCCACTCACTCACTCACCCACCCGCTTACTCACCCACTCACTCACTCATTTACTCACCCACCCCCTCACTCACCCACCCACTCACCCACTCACTCACTCACCCGCTCACCAACCCACCCACTCAATCACCCTTTCTACCCCTAGCACTATGAACATGGTTCTCACCTGCACCTAGCCTGGCACAGGCGCCGACAGCTCTTGCCCCTGGAGGCGGCGTGGGCTGCACGGGGGACCTTTGCCTGTGTCTGTGTCTCAGGTGTGGCACGGAGGTGGGCCTGGTGACAGAGGTCACCCTGAACTCACCGGGGCTCCCACACGAGATCAGGTGAGCGACTCGCTCACCTCCACACTCACCTACTCACTCACCTACTCACTAACCTACACACTCACCTACTCACTCACCTACTCACTCACCTACTCACCTACTCACTCACTCACCTACTCACCTACACACTCACCTACTCACTCACTCACCTACTCACTCACCTCCACACTCACCTCCACACTCACCTCCACACTCACCTACTCACCTACTCACCTACACACTCACCTACTCACCTCCACACTCACCTACACACTCACCTACTCACTCACCTACACACTCACCTACTCACCTACACACTCACCTACTCACCTACTCACCTACACACTCACCTACTCACCTACACACTCACCTACTCACTCACCTACACACTCACCTACTCACCTACACACTCACCTACTCACCTACACACTCACCTACTCACTCACCTACACACTCACCTACTCACCTACACACTCACCTACTCACTCACTCACCTACTCACCTACACACTCACCCACTCACCTACACACTCACCTACTCACTCACCTACTCACCTACACACTCACCTACACACTCACCTACACACTCACCTACTCACATACACACTCACCTCCACACTCACCTACTCACTCACTCACCTACTCACCTCCACACTCACCTACTCACTCACTCACCTACTCACTCACTCACCTACACACTCACCTACTCACTCACTCACCTACTCACTCACTCACCTACACACTCACCTACTCACTCACTCACCTACTCACTCACCTACTCACTCACCTACTCACTCACTCACCTACTCACTCACCTACTCACCTACTCACTCACCTACTCACCTCCACACTCACCTACACACTCACCTCCACACTCACCTACTCACCTACACACTCACCTACTCACTCACTCACCTACTCACCTACACACTCACCCACTCACCTACACACTCACCTACTCACTCACCTACTCACCTACACACTCACCTACACACTCACCTACACACTCACCTACTCACCTACACACTCACCTCCACACTCACCTACTCACTCACTCACCTACTCACCTCCACACTCACCTACTCACTCACCTACTCACTCACTCACCTACTCACTCACTCACCCACTCACCTACACACTCACCTACTCACTCACTCACCTACTCACTCACCTACTCACTCACTCACCTACTCACTCACTCACCTACTCACTCACCTACTCACTCACCTACTCACTCACCTACTCACTCACCTACTCACCTACTCACCTACTCACCTACTCACTCACCTACACACTCACCTACTCACTCACTCACTCACCTACTCACTCACTCACCTACTCACTCACTCACCTACTCACTCACCTACTCACCTCCACACTCACCTACTCACTCACTCACCTACTCACCTACACACTCACCCACTCACCTACTCACTCACCTACCACCTCCACACTCACCTACTCACTCACCTACTCACTCACCTACTCACCTACACACTCACCTACTCACTCACCTACCACTCACCTACTCACTCACCTACTCCACTCACCTACACACTCACCTACTCACCACTCACCTACTCACTCACCTACTCACCCACTCACCACACACTCACCTACTCACTCACTCACCTACTCACCACCTACCACCACTCACCTACTCACTCACCTACTCACCTACACACTCACCTACTCACCACCTACTCACTCACCTACTCACTCACCTACTCACTCACCTACTCACCCACTCACCTCCACACTCACCTACTCACCACCTACTCACTCACCTACTCACTCACCTCCACACTCACCTACTCACCTCCACACTCACCCTACTCACACACCTACACACTCACCTCCACACTCACCTACACACTCACCTACACACACCACTCACCTACACACCCACTCACCTACACACCTACACACTCACCTACACACCCACTCACCTACACCCCACACACTCACCTACACACCCACTCACCTACACACCCACTCACCTACACACCTACACCTCACCTACACACTCACCTACTCACCTACACACTCACCTACACACCCACTCACCTACACACCTACACACTCACCTACACACCCACACACTCCACCTACACACCTACACACTCACCTACACACTCACCTACTCACCTACACACTCACCTACACACCCACTCACCTACACACCTACACACTCACCTACACACTCACCTACACACCCACTCACCTACACCACCTACACACTCACCTACTCACTCACTCACTCACCTACTCACCTACACACTCACCTACTCACTCACTCACCTACCACCTACACACTCACCTACACACCCACTCACCTACACACTCACCTACTCACTCACTCACCTACTCACTCACCTCACCTACACACCCACTCACCTACACACTCACCTACTCACCTCACTCACCTACTCACCTACACACTCACCACTCACTCACCTACTCACTCACCTACTCACCTACACACTCACCTACACACACCCACTCACCTCCACACTCACCTACTCACTCACTCACCTACTCACCTACACACTCACCTACTCACCTCACTCACCTACCACACCTACACACTCACCTACTCACCTACAACACTCACCCTACCACTCACTCACCTACACACCTACACACTCACCTACTCACCTACACACTCACCTACTCACTCACTCACCTACTCACCTACACACTCACCTACACACTCACCTACTCACTCACCTACCACCTACACACTCACCTACACACCCACTCACCTACACACTCACGTACTCACTCACCACCTACTCACTCACTCACTCACTCACCTACACACCCACTCACCTACACACTCACCTGCACACTCACCTACTCACTCACCTACTCACCTACACACTCACCTACACACCCACTCACCTACACACTCACCTACACACTCACCTACACACTCACCTCACCACTACTCACCAACACACTCACCCACTCACCTACTCACTCACCTACTCACCTACACACTCACCTACTCACTCACTCACCTACACACTCACCTACTTACTCACCTACTCACTCACTCACCTACTCACCTACACACTCACCCACTCACCTACTCACTCACCTACACACCTACACACTCACCTACTCACCTACACACTCACCTACTCACTCACTCACCTACACACCTACACACTCACCTACACACCCACTCACCTACACACTCACCTACTCACTCACCTACTCACTCACCTACTCACTCACTCACCTACTCACCTACACACTCACCTACACACCCACTCACCTACACACTCACGTACTCACTCACTCACCTACACACCCACTCACCTACACACTCACCTACACACTCACCTACTCACTCACCTACACACTCACCTACTCACTCACTCACCTACTCACCTACACACTCACCTACACACCCACTCACCTACACACTCACGTACTCACTCACTCACCTACACACCCACTCACCTACACACTCACCTACTCACTCACCTACTCACTCACCTACTCACCTACACACTCACCTACACACCCACTCACCTACACACTCACCTACACACTCACCTACTCACCTCCACACTCACCTACACACCCACTCACCTACACACTCACCTACTCACTCACCTACTCACTCACCTACTCACCTACACACTCACCTACACACCCACTCACCTACACACTCACCTACTCACTCACCTACTCACTCACCTACTCACCTACACACTCACCTACTCACTCACTCACCTACTCACCTACACACTCACCCACTCACCTACTCACTCACCTACACACTCACCTACTCACTCACTCACACACTCACCTACTCACTCACTCACCTACACACTCACCTACTCACTCACTCACCTACACACCTACACACTCACCTACTCACCTACACACTCACCTACTCACTCACTCACCTACTCACCTACACACTCACCTACACACTCACCTACTCACCTACACACTCACCTACTCACTCACTCACCTACACACCTACACACTCACCTACTCACCTACACACTCACCTACTCACTCACTCACCTACTCACCTACACACTCACCTACACACTCACCTACTCACACTCACTCACCTACTCACCTACACACTCACCTACACACCCACTCACCTACACACTCACCTACACACTCACCTACACACCCACTCACCTACACACTCACCTACTCACTCACTCACCTACTCACCTACACACTCACCCACTCACCTACTCACTCACCTACTCACCTCCACACTCACCTACTCACTCACCTACTCACTCACCTACTCACTCACCTACTCACTCACCTACTCACCTACACACTCACCTACTCACTCACCTACTCACTCACCTACACACTCACCTACTCACTCACTCACCTACTCACTCACCTACTCACCCACTCACCTACACACTCACCTACTCACTCACTCACCTACTCACTCACCTACTCACCTACACACTCACCTACTCACTCACTCACCTACTCACTCACTCACCTACTCACCCACTCACCTCCACACTCACCTACTCACTCACCTACTCACTCACCTCCACACTCACCTACTCACTCACCTACACACTCACCTCCACACTCACCTACACACTCACCTACACACTCACCTACTCACTCACTCACCTACTCACCTACACACTCACCTACACACTCACTCACCTACTCACCTACACACTCACCTACACACTCACTCACCCCACTCACCTCCACACTCACCTACTCACTCACTCACCTACACACTCACCTACTCACTCACTCACCTACTCACCTACACACTCACCTACACACCTACACACTCACGTACTCACTCACTCACCTACACACTCACCTACACACCCACTCACCTACACACTCACCTACACACTCACCTACTCACTCACTCACCTACACACCTACACACTCACCTACACACTCACCTACACACCCACTCACCTACTCACTCACTCACCTACTCACCTACACACTCACCTACACACTCACCTACTCACCTCCACACTCACCTACACACCCACTCACCTACACACTCACCTACACACTCACTCACCTACACACCTACACACTCACCTACACACCCACTCACCTACTCACTCACTCACCTACTCACCTACACACTCACCTACACACTCACCTACTCACTCACTCACCTACTCACCTACTCACTCACTCACCTACACACCTACACACTCACCTACTCACCTACACACTCACCTACTCACTCACCTACACACTCACCTACTCACTCACTCACCTACACACCTACACACCTACACACTCACCTACTCACCTACACACTCACCTACTCACTCACTCACCTACTCACCTACACACCCACTCACCTACACACTCACGTACTCACTCACTCACCTACTCACTCACTCACCTACACACTCACCTACACACTCACCTACACACTCACCTACTCACCTCCACACTCACCTACACACCCACTCACCTACACACTCACCTACTCACTCACCTACTCACTCACCTACTCACCTACACACTCACCTACACACCCACTCATCTACACACTCACGTACTCACTCACTCACCTACTCACTCACTCACCTACACACCCACTCACCTACACACTCACCTACACACTCACCTACACACTCACCTACTCACTCACCTACTCACTCACTCACCTACACACCCACTCACCTACACACTCACCTACTCACTCACCTACTCACCTACACACTCACCTACACACTCACCTACTCACTCACCTACACACTCACCTACTCACTCACTCACCTACTCACTCACTCACCTACTCACTCACTCACCTACTCACTCACTCACCTACTCACTCACTCACCTACTCACTCACTCACCTACTCACCTACACACTCACCTACACACTCACCTACACACCCACTCACCTACACACTCACCTACTCACTCACCTACTCACTCACCTACTCACTCACCTACTCACTCACCTACTCACCCACTCACCTCCACACTCACCTACTCACCTCCACACTCACCTACTCACTCACCTCCACACTCACCTACTCACTCACCTACACACTCACCTCCACACTCACCTACACACCCACACACTCACCTACTCACCTACACACTCACCTACACACTCACCTACACACCCACTCACCTACACACCTACACACTCACCTACACACTCACCTACACACTCACCTACACACTCACTCACCTACTCACCTACCCACTCACCTCCACACTCACCTACTCACTCACTCACCTACACACTCACCTACTCACTCACTCACCTACACACTCACCTACTCACTCACTCACCTACACACTCACCTACTCACCTACACACTCACCTACTCACTCACTCACCTACACACCTACACACTCACCTACTCACCTACACTCTCACCTACTCACTCACTCACCTACTCACCTACACACCCACTCACCTACACACTCACCTACTCACTCACTCACCTACTCACCTACACACTCACCTACTCACCTACACACTCACCTACACACTCACCTACTCACTCACTCACCTACACACTCACCTACTCACTCACTCACCTACTCACCTACACACTCACCTACACACTCACCTACTCACTCACTCACCTACTCACTCACTCACCTACACACTCACCTACACACCCACTCACCTACACACTCACGTACTCACTCACTCACCTACTCACTCACCTACACACTCACCTACTCACTCACTCACCTACTCACCTACTCACTCACCTACACACCCACTCACCTACACACTCACCTCCACACTCACCTACTCACCTCCACACTCACCTACACACTCACCTACTCACCTACACACTCACCTACTCACTTATACACTCACCTACACACTCACCTATACACTCGCCTACTCACCTATACACTCACCCACTCACCTCCACACTCACCCACTCACCTACTCACTCACCCACCCACTCACCCACCCACTCACCCACTCACCCACTCACCCACTCACTCACCCACTCACTCACCTACACACTCACTCACTCACCTACACACTCACCCACTCACCTACACACTTACACACTTACCCACCCACTCACTCACCTACACATTCACCCACCCACTCACCTACACACCCACTCACTCACTCACCTATACACTCACCTACACACTCACTCACTCACCTACTCACATTCAGGGCCCTCCATTGTGTGTGTGTGTGAGTCACCATGTGGGCCCTCTCGCGGAGCTCGCTCTCAGGGACCTCCACCCTGTGTGTGTAGGTGGGTGGGCCCTCTCGCGGAGCTCGCTCTCAGGGACCTCCACCCTGTGTGTGTGTGTTGGGGGGTGGGCCCCCTCGTGGAGCTCGCTCTCAGGGATCTCCACCCTGTGTGTGTAGGTGGGGGGGCCTCCTCATGGAGCTCGCTCTTAGGGCCCTCCACCCTGTGTGTGTAGGGAGGTGGGGGTGGGCCCTCTCATGGTGCTCGCTCTCAGGGCCCTCCACCCTGTGTGTGTGTAGGTGGGTGGGCTCCCACGTGGGTTCCCGTGTGGTCCCCCTCGTGGAGCTCGCTCTCAGGGCCCTCCACCCTGTGTGTGTGTAGGTGGGTGGGCTCCCACGTGGGTTCCCGTGTGGTCCCCCTCGTGGAGCTCGCTCTCAGGGCCCTCCACCCTGTGTGTGTGTAGGTGGGTGGGCTCCCACGTGGGTTCCCGTGTGGTCCCCCTCGTGGAGCTCGCTCTCAGGGCCCTCCACCCTGTGTGGGCACAGTGGCCGGAGACCTTCGAGTCTGGTAAATAGAGCGACGTCACTCACCCACCACTCACCCACCACTCACCCACCACTCACCCGCCACTCACCCGCCACTCACCCGCCACTCACCCACCCACTCACCTGCCACTCACCCGCCACTCACCCGCCACTCACCCGCCACTCACCCACCCACCACTCACCCACCACTCACCCACCACTCACCCACCACTCACCTACCACTCACCCACCACTCACCCACCACTCACCCACCACTCACCAATTACTCACCCACCACTCACTCACCAATTACTCACCCACCACTCACCCACCACTCACCCACCACTCACCCACCACTCACCAATTACTCACCCACCACTCACCCACTCACAAAGACAAAGGTCCCCCGTGTAGCCTGTGACAGGCTGAAGGGGCAAGTGCAGTGTTAGCAGTAGCAGTAGCAGCAGCAGTAGCAGCAGCAGTAGTAGTGTCACTGTGTGTGTGTCTGTGTGTGTGTGTGTCACTGTGTGTGTGTGTCACTCTGTGTGTGTGTGTGTCACTGTGTGTGTGTGTCACTGTGTGTGTCACTGTGTGTGTGTGTGTCTGTGTGTGTGTGTGTGTCTGTGTGTGTGTGTGTGTGTCACTGTGTGTGTGTGTCACTGTGTGTGTCACTGTGTGTGTGTATCACTGTGTGTGTCTGTGTGTGTGTGTGTGTCTGTGTGTGTGTGTGTGTCTGTGTGTGTGTGTGTCTGTGTGTGTGTCTGTGTGTGTCACTGTGTGTGTGTGTGTCACTGTGTCTGTGTGTCACTGTGTGTGTGTGTCTGTGTGTGTGTGTGTGTCTGTGTGTGTGTCTGTGTGTGTGTGTCACTGTGTGTGTGTGTGTCACTGTGTGTGTGTGTGTCTGTGTGTGTGTCACTGTGTGTCTGTGTGTCTGTGTCTGTGTGTAGAGAGTGTCTCCCTGCTGGGCTCCCCCACGTCTCACTGCCCGCAATGCGGCGCCGCCATCTTCACTGCGGCCTTCCCCAGACTCGTCGCCATGAGGGACACGGAGCTGGCAGCTGTGCACGGGGGGCGGTGAGACACGGGGGGGGGCACGGGGGGCGGTGAGACACGGGGGGGGGCACGGGGGGCGGTGAGACACGGGGGGCACGGGGGGGGGGGCACGGGGGGCGGTGAGACACGGGGGGGGCACGGGGGGGGGGGCACGGGGGGCGGTGAGACACGGGGGGGGGGCACGGGGGGCGGTGAGACACGGGGGGGGCACGGGGGGCGGTGAGACACGGGGGGGGGCACGGGGGGCGGTGAGACACGGGGGGGGCACGGGGGGCGGTGAGACACGGGGGGCACGGGGGGGGGGGCACGGGGGGCGGTGAGACACGGGGGGGGGCACGGGGGGCGGTGAGACACGGGGGGGGCACGGGGGGCGGTGAGACACGGGGGGGGGCACGGGGGGCGGTGAGACACGGGGGGGGCACGGGGGGCGGTGAGACACGGGGGGGGGCACGGGGGGCAGTGAGACACGGGGGGGGCACGGGGGGCGGTGAGACACGGGGGGGGGGCACGGGGGGCGGTGAGACACGGGGGGGGGCACGGGGGGCGGTGAGACACGGGGGGCACGGGGGGGGGGGCACGGGGGGCGGTGAGACACGGGGGGGGCACGGGGGGGGGGGCACGGGGGGCGGTGAGACACGGGGGGGGGGGCACGGGGGGCGGTGAGACACGGGGGGGGGCACGGGGGGCGGTGAGACACGGGGGGCACGGGGGGGGGGGCACGGGGGGCGGTGAGACACGGGGGGGGGCACGGGGGGCGGTGAGACACGGGGGGGGCACGGGGGGCGGTGAGACACGGGGGGGGCACGGGGGGCGGGTGAGACACGGGGGGGGCACGGGGGGCGGTGAGACACGGGGGGGGGCACGGGGGGCAGTGAGACACGGGGGGGGCACGGGGGGCGGTGAGACACGGGGGGGGGGCACGGGGGGCGGTGAGACACGGGGGGGGGGCACGGGGGGCGGTGAGACACGGGGGGGGGGCACGGGGGGCGGTGAGACACGGGGGGGGGCACGGGGGGCGGTGAGACACGGGGGGGGGGCACGGGGGGCGGTGAGACACGGGGGGGGGGCACGGGGGGCGGTGAGACACGGGGGGGGGCACGGGGGGGGGGCACGGGGGGCGGTGAGACACGGGGGGGGGGCACGGGGGGCGGTGAGACACGGGGGGGGGGCACGGGGGGCGGTGAGACACGGGGGGGGGCACGGGGGGCGGTGAGACACGGGGGGGGGGCACGGGGGGCGGTGAGACACGGGGGGGGGCACGGGGGGGGGGGCACGGGGGGCGGTGAGACACGGGGGGGGCACGGGGGGCGGTGAGACACGGGGGGGGGCACGGGGGGCGGTGAGACACGGGGGGGGGGCACGGGGGGCGGTGAGACACGGGGGGGCACGGGGGGGGGGCACGGTGAGACACGGGGGGGGGGCACGGGGGGCGGTGAGACACGGGGGGGGGCACGGGGGGGGGGCACGGGGGGGGGGGGCACGGGGGGGGGGGGCACGGGGGGGGGGGCACGGGGGGGGGGCACGGGGGGGGGGGCACGGGGGGCGGTGAGACACGGGGGGGGGGGCACGGGGGGCGGTGAGACACGGGGGGGGGGCACGGGGGGGGGGCACGGGGGGGGGGGGCACGGGGGGGGGGGGCACGGGGGGGGGGGCACGGGGGGGGGGCACGGGGGGGGGGGCACGGGGGGCGGTGAGACACGGGGGGGCACGGGGGGGGGGCACGGGGGGGGGGCACGGGGGGGGCACGGGGGGGGGCACGGGGGGGGGGGCACGGGGGGCGGTGAGACACGGGGGGGCACGGGGGGGGGGCACGGGGGGCGGTGAGACACGGGGGGGCACGGGGGGGGGGCACGGGGGGCGGTGAGACACGGGGGGGCACGGGGGGCGGTGAGACAGAGGGGGGGGGCACGGGGGGGGGGGTGGCACGGGGGGGGTGGCACGGGGGGGGGGGCACGGGGGGGGGTATCCTGCCAAACGTTACCGTGACGACGTCATTCTCTGCCACTGTTACAGACCACGTGGTAAACCAGGAGTGGTCACGTGGTAAACCAGGACAGGTCACGTGGTAAACCAGGAGTGGTCACGTGGTAAACCAGGACAGGTCACGTGGTAAACCAGGACAGGTCACGTGGTAAACCAGGAGTGGTCACGTGGTAAACCAGGACAGGTCACGTGGTAAACCAGGACAGGTCACGTGGTAAACCAGGACAGGTCACGTGGTAAACCAGGACAGGTCACGTGGTAAACCAGGACAGGTCACGTGGTAAACCAGGACAGGTCACGTGGTAAACCAGGAGTGGTCACGTGGTAAACCAGGACAGGTCACGTGGTAAACCAGGACAGGTCACGTGGTAAACCAGGAGTGGTCACGTGGTAAACCAGGACAGGTCACGTGGTAAACCAGGAGTGGTCACGTGGTAAACCAGGACAGGTCACGTGGTAAACCAGGACAGGTCACGTGGTAAACCAGGAGTGGTCACGTGGTAAACCAGGACAGGTCACGTGGTAAACCAGGACAGGTCACGTGGTAAACCAGGAGTGGTCACGTGGTAAACCAGGACAGGTCACGTGGTAAACCAGGAGTGGTCACGTGGTAAACCAGGACAGGTCACGTGGTAAACCAGGACAGGTCACGTGGTAAACCAGGACAGGTCACGTGGTAAACCAGGACAGGTCACGTGGTAAACCAGGAGTGGTCACGTGGTAAACCAGGACTGGTCACGTGGTAAACCAGGACAGGTCACGTGGTAAACCAGGAGTGGTCACGTGGTAAACCAGGACAGGTCACGTGGTAAACCAGGACTGGTCACGTGGTAAACCAGGACTGGTCACGTGGTAAACCAGGACTGGTCACGTGGTAAACCAGGACAGGTCACGTGGTAAACCAGGACAGGTCACGTGGTAAACCAGGACAGGTCACGTGGTAAACCAGGACTGGTCACGTGGTAAACCAGGACAGGTCACGTGGTAAACCAGGACAGGTCACGTGGTAAACCAGGACAGGTCACGTGGTAAACCAGGACAGGTCACGTGGTAAACCAGGACTGGTCACGTGGTAAACCAGGACAGGTCACGTGGTAAACCAGGACTGGTCACGTGGTAAACCAGGAGTGGTCAC